>NW_027285100.1:0-178538 GCF_040894005.1 Engystomops pustulosus
ATAGGTGACCCCCATTCTCCCCTCCTGCAGTGATAGGTGACTCCCATCTCCCCTCCGCAGTGATAGGTGACCCCATCCCCCTCCTGCAGTGATAGGTGACCCCCATCTCCCCTCCTGCAGTGATAGGTGACCCCATCTCCCTCCTGC
The DNA here is from genome assembly GCF_040894005.1 of Engystomops pustulosus. Taxonomy (NCBI): domain Eukaryota; kingdom Metazoa; phylum Chordata; class Amphibia; order Anura; family Leptodactylidae; genus Engystomops; species Engystomops pustulosus. The sequence continues at coordinate 148 of NW_027285100.1, forward strand.
AGTGATAGGTGACCCCCATCTCCCTCCTGCAGTGATAGGTGACCCCCATCTCCCCTCCTGCAGTGATAGGTGACTCCCATCTCCCCTCCTGCAGTGATAGGTGACCCCCATCTCCCCTCCTGCAGTGATAGGTGACCCCCATCTCACCTCCTGCAGTGATAGGTGACCCCCATCTCCCCTCCTGCAGTGATAGGTGACTCTCATCTCCCTCCTGCAGTGATAGGTGACCCCCATCTCCCCTCCTGCAGTGATAGGTGACCCCCATCTCCCCTCCTGCAGTGTAGTGACCCATCTCCCCTCCTGCAGTGATAGGTGACCCCCATCTCCCCTCCTGCAGTGATAGGTGACCCCCATCTCCCTCCTGCAGTGATAGGTGACCCCCATCTCCCTCCTGCAGTGATAGGTGACTCCCATCTCCCTTCCTGCAGTGATAGGTGACTCCCATCTCCCCTCCTGCAGTGATAGGTGACCCCCATCTCCCCTCCTGCAGTGATAGGTGACCCCCATCTCCCTCCTGCAGTGATAGGTGACCCCCATCTCCCTCCTGCAGTGATAGGTGACCCCATCTCCCCTCCTGCAGTGATAGGTGACCCCCATCTCCCTCCTGCAGTGATAGGTGACTCCCATCTCCCTCCTCCTGCAGTGATAGGTGACCCCCCCCCATCTCCCTCCTGCAGTGATAGGTGACTCCCTTCTCCCTCCTGCAGTGATAGGTGACCCCCATCTCCCCTCCTGCAGTGATAGGTGACTCCCATCTCCCTCCTGCAGTGATAGGTGACTCCCATCTCCCTCCTGCAGTGATAGGTGACCCCCATCTCCCCCTCCTGCAGTGATAGGTGACTCCCATCTCCCTCCTGCAGTGATAGGTGACTCCCATCTCCCTCCTGCAGTGATAGGTGACCCCCATCTCCCCTCCTGCAGTGATAGGTGACTCCCATCTCCCTCCTGCAGTGATAGGTGACTCCCATCTCCCCTCCTGCAGTGATAGGTGACCCCCATCTCCCCTCCTGCAGTGATAGGTGACCCCATACCCCTCCTGCAGTGATAGGTGACTCCCATCTCCCTCCTGCAGTGATAGGTGACTCCCATCTCCCTCCTGCAGTGATAGGTGACTCCCATCTCCCCTCCTGCAGTGATAGGTGACCCCCATCTCCTTCCTGCAGTGATAGGTGACTCCCATCTCACCTCCTGCAGTGATAGGTGACCCCCATCTCCCTCCTGCAGTGACAGGTGACCCCCATCTCACCTCCTGCAGTGATAGGTGACTCCCATCTCCCCTCCTGCAGTGATAGGTGACTCCCATCTCCCCTCCTGCAGTGATAGGTGACTCCCATCTCCCTCCTGCAGTGACAGGTGACCCCCCCCCATCTCCCTCCTGCAGTGACAGGTGACCCCCATCTCCCCTCCTGCAGTGATAGGTGACCCCCATCTCCCCTCCTGCAGTGATAGGTGACCCCCATCTCCCCTCCTGCAGTGATAGGTGACTCCCATCTCCCCTCCTGCAGTGATAGGTGACCCCCCATCTCCCCTCCTGCAGTGATAGGTGACCCCCATCTCACCTCCTGCAGTGATAGGTGACCCCCATCTCCCCTCCTGCAGTGATAGGTGACCCCCATCTCCCCTCCTGCAGTGATAGGTGACCCCCATCTCCCCTCCTGCAGTGATAGGTGACCCCCATCTCCCCTCCTGCAGTGATAGGTGACCCCCATCTCCCCTCCTGCAGTGATATGTGACCCCCATCTCCCCTCCTGCAGTGATAGGTGACTCCCATCTCCCTCCTGCAGTGATAGGTGACCCCCCATCTCCCCTCCTGCAGTGATAGGTGACCCCCATCTCACCTCCTGCAGTGATAGGTGACCCCCATCTCCCCTCCTGCAGTGATAGGTGACCCCCATCTCCCCTCCTGCAGTGATAGGTGACCCCCATCTCCCCTCCTGCAGTGATAGGTGACTCCCATCTCCCTCCTGCAGTGATAGGTGACCCCCATCTCCCCTCCTGCAGTGATAGGTGACTCCCATCTCCCTCCTGCAGTGATAGGTGACTCCCATCTCCCTCCTGCAGTGATAGGTGACCCCCATCTCCCCTCCTGCAGTGATAGGTGACTCCCATCTCCCTCCTGCAGTGATAGGTGACTCCCATCTCCCTCCTGCAGTGATAGGTGACTCCCATCTCCTTCCTGCAGTGATAGGTGACCCCATCTCCCTCCTGCAGTGACAGGTGACCCCCCCCCCCATCTCCCTCCTGCAGTGACAGGTGACCCCCATCTCACCTCCTGCAGTGACAGGTGACTCCCATCTCCCCTCCTGCAGTGATAGGTGACCCCCATCTCCCCTCCTGCAGTGATAGGTGACTCCCATCTCCCTCCTGCAGTGATAGGTGACTCCCATCTCCCTCCTGCAGTGATAGGTGACCCCCATCTCCCCCTCCTGCAGTGATAGGTGACTCCCATCTCCCTCCTGCAGTGATAGGTGACCCCCATCTCCCTCCTGCAGTGACAGGTGACCCCCCCCCCATCTCCCTCCTGCAGTGACAGGTGACCCCCATCTCACCTCCTGCAGTGACAGGTGACTCCCATCTCCCCTCCTGCAGTGATAGGTGACCCCCATCTCCCCTCCTGCAGTGATAGGTGACTCCCATCTCCCTCCTGCAGTGATAGGTGACTCCCATCTCCCTCCTGCAGTGATAGGTGACCCCCATCTCCCCCTCCTGCAGTGATAGGTGACTCCCATCTCCCCTCCTGCAGTGATAGGTGACTCCCATCTCCCTCCTGCAGTGATAGGTGACTCCCATCTCCTTCCTGCAGTGATAGGTGACTCCCATCTCCCTCCTGCAGTGACAGGTGACCCCCCCCCCATCTCCCTCCTGCAGTGACAGGTGACCCCCATCTCCCCTCCTGCAGTGATAGGTGACCCCCATCTCCCCTCCTGCAGTGATAGGTGACCCCCATCTCCCTCCTGCAGTGATAGGTGACTCCCATCTCCCCTCCTGCAGTGATAGGTGACCCCCCATCTCCCTCCTGCAGTGATAGGTGACCCCCATCTCACCTCCTGCAGTGATAGGTGACCCCCATCTCCCCTCCTGCAGTGATAGGTGACCCCCATCTCCCCTCCTGCAGTGATAGGTGACCCCCATCTCCCCTCCTGCAGTGATAGGTGACCCCCATCTCCCCTCCTGCAGTGATAGGTGACCCCCATCTCCCCTCCTGCAGTGATATGTGACCCCCATCTCCCCTCCTGCAGTGATAGGTGACTCCCATCTCCCCTCCTGCAGTGATAGGTGACCCCCCATCTCCCCTCCTGCAGTGATAGGTGACCCCCATCTCACCTCCTGCAGTGATAGGTGACCCCCATCTCCCCTCCTGCAGTGATAGGTGACCCCCATCTCCCTCCTGCAGTGATAGGTGACCCCCATCTCCCCTCCTGCAGTGATAGGTGACTCCCATCTCCCTCCTGCAGTGATAGGTGACCCCCATCTCCCCTCCTGCAGTGATAGGTGACTCCCATCTCCTCCTGCAGTGATAGGTGACCCCCATCTCCCCCTCCTGCAGTGATAGGTGACTCCCATCTCCCTCCTGCAGTGATAGGTGACTCCCATCTCCCTCCTGCAGTGATAGGTGACCCCCATCTCCCCTCCTGCAGTGATAGGTGACTCCCATCTCCCTCCTGCAGTGATAGGTGACTCCCATCTCCCTCCTGCAGTGATAGGTGACTCCCATCTCCCTCCTGCAGTGATAGGTGACTCCCATCTCCTTCCTGCAGTGATAGGTGACTCCCATCTCCTTCCTGCAGTGATAGGTGACTCCCATCTCCCCTCCTGCAGTGATAGGTGACCCCCATCTCCCTCCTGCAGTGACAGGTGACCCCCATCTCCCTCCTGCAGTGACAGGTGACCCCCCCCCCCCATCTCCCTCCTGCAGTGACAGGTGACCCCCATCTCACCTCCTGCAGTGATAGGTGACTCCCATCTCCCTCCTGCAGTGATAGGTGACCCCCATCTCCCCTCCTGCAGTGATAGGTGACTCCCATCTCCCTCCTGCAGTGATAGGTGACTCCCATCTCCCCTCCTGCAGTGATAGGTGACTCCCATCTCCCCTCCTGCAGTGATAGGTGACTCCCATCTCCCCTCCTGCAGTGATAGGTGACTCCCATCTCCCTCCTGCAGTGACAGGTGACCCCCCCCCATCTCCCTCCTGCAGTGATAGGTGACCCCCATCTCCCCTCCTGCAGTGATAGGTGACCCCCATCTCCCCTCCTGCAGTGATAGGTGACCCCCATCTCCCCTCCTTCAGTGATAGGTGACTCCCATCTCCCTCCTGCAGTGATAGGTGACTCCCATCTCCCTCCTGCAGTGATAGGTGACCCCATCTCCCCTCCTGCAGTGATAGGTGACCCCCATCTCCCCTCCTGCAGTGATAGGTGACCCCCATCTCCCCTCCTGCAGTGATAGGTGACCCCCATCTCCCCTCCTGCAGTGATAGGTGACCCCCATCTCCCCTCCTGCAGTGATAGGTGACCCCCATCTCCCTCCTGCAGTGATAGGTGACTCCCATCTCCCCTCCTGCAGTGATAGGTGACCCCCATCTCCCCTCCTGCAGTGATAGGTGACCCCCATCTCCCCTCCTGCAGTGATAGGTGACCCCAGAGTGTACGTTACTGGTGGTGGTGGTGGGGGGGGACTCCACTAAAGGTCTCATTTCATATTCCTACATCTTATCCACAAAAGATATTGCGGGTGTGTGGTGCGGAGCCCAGGATGCGGGTGTGCGGTGCGGAGCCCAGGATGCGGGTGTGCGGTGCGGAGCCCAGGATGCGGGTGTGTGGTGCGGAGCCCAGGATGCGGGTGTGTGGTGCGGAGCCCAGGATGCGGGTGTGTGTGCGGAGCCCAGGATGCGGGTGTGCGGTGTGGAGCCCAGGATGCGGGTGTGTGATGTGGAGCCCAGGATGCGGGTGTGTGGTGCGGAGCCCAGATGCGGGTGTGTGGTGCGGAGCCCAGGATGCGGGTGTGTGGTGCGGAGCCCAGGATGCGGGTGTGTGGTGCGGAGCCCAGGATGCGGGTGTGTGGTGCGGAGCCCAGGATGCGGGTGTGTGGTGCGGAGCCCAGGATGCGGGTGTGTGGTGCGGAGCCCAGGATGCGGGTGTGTGGTGCGGAGCCCAGGATGCGGGTGTGTGGTGCGGAGCCCAGGATGCGGGTGTGCGGTGTGGAGCCCAGGATGCGGGTGTGTGATGTGGAGCCCAGGATGCGGGTGTGTGGTGCGGAGCCCAGGATGCGGGTGTGTGGTGCGGAGCCCAGGATGCGGGTGTGTGGTGCGGAGCCCAGGATGCGGGTGTGTGGTGCGGAGCCCAGGATGCGGGTGTGTGGTGCGGAGCCCAGGATGCGGGTGTGTGGTGCGGAGCCCAGGATGCGGGTGTGTGGTGCGGAGCCCAGGATGCGGGGGTGTGGTGCGGAGCCCAGGATGCGGGGGTGTGGTGCGGAGCCCAGGATGCGGGTGTGTGGTGCGGAGCCCAGGATGCGGGTGTGTGTGGCGGAGCCCAGGATGCGGGTGTGTGGTGCGGAGCCCAGGATGCGGGTGTGTGGTGCGGAGCCCAGATGCGGGTGTGTGGTGCGGAGCCCAGGATGCGGGTGTGTGGTGCGGAGCCCAGGATGCGGGTGTGTGGTGCGGAGCCCAGGATGCGGGTGTGTGGTGCGGAGCCCAGGATGCGGGTGTGTGGTGCGGAGCCCAGGATGCGGGTGTGTGGTGCGGAGCCCAGGATGCGGGTGTGTGGTGCGGAGCCCAGGATGCGGGTGTGTGGTGCGGAGCCCAGGATGCGGGTGTGTGGTGCGGAGCCCAGGATGCGGGTGTGTGGTGCGGAGCCCAGGATGCGGGTGTGTGGTGCGGAGCCCAGGATGCGGGTGTGTGGTGCGGAGCCCAGGATGCGGGTGTGTGGTGCGGAGCCCAGGATGCGGGTGTGTGGTGCGGAGCCCAGGGATGCGGGTGTGTGGTGCGGAGCCCAGGATGCGGGTGTGTGGTGCGGAGCCCAGGATGCGGGTGTGCGGTGCGGAGCCCAGGATGCGGGTGTGCGGTGCGGAGCCCAGGATGCGGGTGTGCGGTGCGGAGCCCAGGATGCGGGTGTGCGGTGCGGAGCCCAGGATGCGGGTGTGTGGTGCGGAGCCCAGGATGCGGGTGTGTGGTGCGGAGCCCAGGATGCGGGTGTGTGGTGCGGAGCCCAGGATGCGGGTGTGTGGTGCGGAGCCCAGGATGCGGGTGTGTGGTGCGGAGCCCAGGATGCGGGTGTGCGGTGCGGAGCCCAGGATGCGGGTGTGCGGTGCGGAGCCCAGGATGCGGGTGTGCGGTGCGGAGCCCAGGATGCGGGTGTGCGGTGCGGAGCCCAGGATGCGGGTGTGCGGTGCGGAGCCCAGGATGCGGGTGTGCGGTGCGGAGCCCAGGATGCGGGTGTGTGGTGCGGAGCCCAGGATGCGGGTGTGTGGTGCGGAGCCCAGGATGCGGGTGTGTGGTGCGGAGCCCAGGATGCGGGTGTGTGGTGCGGAGCCCAGGATGCGGGTGTGTGGTGCGGAGCCCAGGATGCGGGTGTGCGGTGCGGAGCCCAGGATGCGGGTGTGCGGTGCGGAGCCCAGGATGCGGGTGTGTGATGTGGAGCCTAGGATGCGGGTGTGTGGTGCGGAGCCCAGGATGCGGGTGTGTGGTGCGGAGCCCAGGATGCGGGTGTGTGGTGCGGAGCCCAGGATGCGGGTGTGTGGTGCGGAGCCCAGGATGCGGGTGTGTGGTGCGGAGCCCAGGATGCGGGTGTGTGATGTGGAGCCCAGGATGCGGGTGTGTGGTGCGGAGCCCAGGATGCGGGTGTGTGGTGCGGAGCCCAGGATGCGGGTGTGTGGTGCGGAGCCCAGGATGCGGGTGTGTGGTGCGGAGCCCAGGATGCGGGTGTGTGGTGCGGAGCCCAGGATGCGGGTGTGTGGTGCGGGGCCCAGGATGCGGGTGTGTGGTGCGGGGCCCAGGATGCGGGTGTGTGGTGCGGGGCCCAGGATGCGGGTGTGCGGCGCGGGGCCCAGGATGCCCCCTGCCCCTGGTTCCCCCTGCTATGACCTTTCCCTAGTGCAGGGTATTTATACATTGTATCTCCTTGTGATTATGAGGTTTATGGATCTTGACCTCGCGTGACCTCTGTATATTAACCACTTCTGTCACTTAGCTAAAGATTTCGGAACGGAAGCAAAACGATCGCTTCTCTCACCGAATCTGATGGAAATCCAGCTTGAAGTGCCATTAGTCCTCCTCCTCGCAGGGGCTCCGCCTGCTGATTAGTCCTCCTCACAGGGGCTCCGCCTGCTGATTAGTCCTCCTCCTCGCAGGGGCTCCGCCTGCTGATTAGTCCTCCTCACAGGGGCTCCGCCTGCTGATTAGTCCTCCTCCTCACAGGGGCTCTGCCTGCTGATTAGTCCTCCTCCTCACAGGGGCTCCGCCTGCTGATTAGTCCTCCTCCTCACAGGGGCTCCGCCTGCTGATTAGTCCTCCTCCTCGCAGGGGCTCCGCCTGCTGATTAGTCCTCCTCACAGGGGCTCCGCCTGCTGATTAGTCCTCCTCCTCACAGGGGCTCTGCCTGCTGATTAGTCCTCCTCCTCACAGGGGCTCCGCCTGCTGATTAGTCCTCCTCCTCACAGGGGCTCTGCCTGCTGATTAGTCCTCCTCCTCACAGGGGCTCCGCCTGCTGATTAGTCCTCCTCACAGGGGCTCCGCCTGCTGATTAGTCCTCCTCCTCACAGGGGCTCCGCCTGCTGATTAGTCCTCCTCCTCACAGGGGCTCCGCCTGCTGATTAGTCCTCCTCCTCACAGGGGCTCCGCCTGCTGATTAGTCCTCCTCACAGGAGCTCCACCTGCTTATTAGTCCTCCTCACAGGGGCTCCGCCTGCTGATTAGTCCTCCTCACAGGGGCTCCACCTGCTGATTAGTCCTCCTCCTCACAGGGGCTCCGCCTGCTGATTAGTCCTCCTCCTCACAGGGGCTCCGCCTGCTGATTAGTCCTCCTCCTCACAGGGGCTCCGCCTGCTGATTAGTCCTCCTCACAGGAGCTCCACCTGCTTATTAGTCCTCCTCACAGGGGCTCCGCCTGCTGATTAGTCCTCCTCCTCACAGGGGCTCCGCCTGCTGATTAGTCCTCCTCCTCACAGGGGCTCCGCCTGCTGATTAGTCCTCCTCCTCACAGGGGCTCCACCTGCTGATTAGTCCTCCTCCTCACAGGGGCTCCGCCTGCTGATTAGTCCTCCTCCTCGCAGGGGCTCCGCCTGCTGATTAGTCCTCCTCCTCGCAGGGGCTCCACCTGTGATTAGTCCTCCTCCTCACAGGGGCTCCGCCTGCTGATTAGTCCTCCTCCTCACAGGGGCTCCACCTGCTGATTAGTCCTCCTACTCGCAGGGGCTCCGCCTGCTGATTAGTCCTCCTCCTCGCAGGGGCTCCGCCTGCTGATTAGTCCTCCTCCTCGCAGGGGCTCCACCTGTGATTAGTCCTCCTACTCGCAGGGGCTTCACCTGTGATTAGTCCTCCTACTCGCAGGGGCTCCGCCTGCTGATTAGTCCTCCTCACAGGGGCTCCGCCTGCTGATTAGTCCTCCTCACAGGGGCTCCGCCTGCTGATTAGTCCTCCTCACAGGGGCTTCGCCTGCTGATTAGTCCTCCTCCTCGCAGGGGCTCCTCCTGTGATTAGTCCTCCTCGCAGGGGCTCCGCCTGCTGATTAGTCCTCCTCACAGGGGCTTCACCTGCTGATTAGTCCTCCTCCTCACAGGGGCTCCGCCTGCTGATTAGTCCTCCTCCTCGCAGGGGCTCCGCCTGCTGATTAGTCCTCCTCACAGGGGCTCCGCCTGCTGATTAGTCCTCCTCACAGGGGCTTCACCTGCTGATTAGTCCTCCTCCTCGCAGGGGCTCCGCCTGCTGATTAGTCCTCCTCCTCGCAGGGGCTCCGCCTGCTGATTAGTCCTCCTCCTCGCAGGGGCTCCGCCTGCTGATTAGTCCTCCTCCTCGCAGGGGCTCCGCCTGCTGATTAGTCCTCCTCCTCGCAGGGGCTCCGCCTGCTGATTAGTCCTCCTCCTCGCAGGGGCTCCGCCTGCTGATTAGTCCTCCTCCTCGCAGGGGCTCCGCCTGCTGATTAGTCCTCCTCCTCGCAGGGGCTCCACCTGTGATTGGTCCTCCTCCTCACAGGGGCTCCGCCTGCTGATTAGTCCTCCTCACAGGGGCTCCGCCTGCTGATTAGTCCTCCTCACAGGGGCTTCGCCTGCCGATTAGTCCTCCTCCTCACAGGGGCTTCACCTGCTGATTAGTCCTCCTCCTCGCAGGGGCTCCGCCTGCTGATTAGTCCTCCTCCTCGCAGGGGCTCCGCCTGCTGATTAGTCCTCCTCCTCGCAGGGGCTCCGCCTGCTGATTGGTCCTCCTCCTCGCAGGGGCTCCGCCTGCTGATTAGTCCTCCTCCTCGCAGGGGCTCCGCCTGCTGATTAGTCCTCCTCACAGGGGCTTCACCTGCTGATTAGTCCTCCTCCTCGCAGGGGCTCCGCCTGCTGATTAGTCCTCCTCCTCGCAGGGGCTCCGCCTGCTGATTAGTCCTCCTCCTCGCAGGGGCTCCGCCTGCTGATTAGTCCTCCTCCTCACAGGGGCTCCGCCTGCTGATTAGTCCTCCTCCTCGCAGGGGCTCCGCCTGCTGATTAGTCCTCCTCCTCGCAGGGGCTCCGCCTGCTGATTAGTCCTCCTCACAGGGGCTTCACCTGCTGATTAGTCCTCCTCACAGGGGCTCCGCCTGCTGATTAGTCCTCCTCCTCGCAGGGGCTCCGCCTGCTGATTAGTCCTCCTCCTCGCAGGGGCTCCGCCTGCTGATTGGTCCTCCTCCTCGCAGGGGCTCCGCCTGCTGATTGGTCCTCCTCCTCGCAGGGGCTCCGCCTGCTGATTAGTCCTCCTCCTCGCAGGGGCTCCGCCTGCTGATTAGTCCTCCTCACAGGGGCTTCACCTGCTGATTAGTCCTCCTCCTCGCAGGGGCTCCGCCTGCTGATTAGTCCTCCTCCTCGCAGGGGCTCCGCCTGTGATTGGTCCTCCTCCTCGCAGGGGCTCCACCTGTGGTCTTGTGGTAGGATTCCCCTGCCCCGGGCCGCTGGTCGTACGTCTGATGGGATGTTGATTCTGTGGGGGATGGTGGATCACTCTCATCCTCTTCTTCATCCTCTCCTTCTAGATGCCATCAGTGCCACCAATCCCCGTGTCATCGATGACTCCCGGGCACGGAAACTCTCCAATGACCTGAAGCGCTGCACCTACTACGAGACGTGTGCCACGTATGGGCTGAACGTGGAGCGCGTCTTCCAGGACGGTGAGCGGAGGAGTCGTGGGTCATCAGACCCCCCATCCCTGGTGTGCAGTCTCATTAACATATTTCTCCTCCCCTTCCATGTCATTGGCTGTTCAGTGGCCCAGAAGGTGGTGGCGATCCGCAAGAAGCAGCAGCTTTCCATTGGTCCATGCAAGTCTCTGCCCAATTCTCCGAGCCATTCCTCCGTCTCTGCTGCCACCATCCCGTCCATGCACGTAAATCAGGTAAGTCACCTAGTACAGTATAGAGCATGGTGCACAGGCTGTGTAGTAGTACAGTATAGAGCATGGTGCACAGGCTGTGTAGTAGTAGTACAGTATAGAGCATGGTGCACAGGCTGTGTAGTAGTACAGTATAGAGCACGGTGCACAGGCTGTGTAGTAGCAGTACAGTATAGAGCATGGTGCACAGGCTGTGTAGTAGTAGTACAGTATAGAGCACGGTGCACAGGCTGTGTAGTAGTAGTAGTAGTACAGTATAGAGCATGGTGCACAGGCTGTGTAGTAGTAGTAGTACAGTATAGAGCATGGTGCACAGGCTGTGTAGTAGTAGTAGTACAGTATAGAGCATGGTGCACAGGCTGTGTAGTAGCAGTACAGTATAGAGCATGGTGCACAGGCTGTGTAGTAGTAGTACAGTATAGAGCACGGTGCACAGGCTGTGTAGTAGTAGTAGTAGTACAGTATAGAGCATGGTGCACAGGCTGTGTAGTAGTAGTAGTACAGTATAGAGCATGGTGCACAGGCTGTGTAGTAGTAGTAGTACAGTATAGAGCATGGTGCACAGGCTGTGTAGTAGTAGTACAGTATAGAGCATGGTGCACAGGCTGTGTAGTAGTACAGTATAGAGCATGGTGCACAGGCTGTGTAGTAGTAGTACAGTATAGAGCATGGTGCACAGGCTGTGTAGTAGTAGTACAGTGTAGAGCATGGTGCACAGGCTGTGTAGTAGTAGTACAGTGTAGAGCATGGTGCACAGGCTGTGTAGTAGTAGTAGTAGTACAGTATAGAGCATGGTGCACAGGCTGTGTAGTAGTAGTACAGTGTAGAGCATGGTGCACAGGCTGTGTAGTAGTAGTAGTACAGTATAGAGCATGGTGCACAGGCTGTGTAGTAGTAGTACAGTATAGAGCATGGTGCACAGGCTGTGTAGTAGTAGTACAGTATAGAGCATGGTGCACAGGCTGTGTAGTAGTAGTACAGTATAGAGCATGGTGCACAGGCTGTGTAGTAGTAGCAGTGCAGTGTAGAGCATGGTGCACAGGCTGTGTAGTAGTAGTAGTAGTACAGTATAGAGCATGGTGCACAGGCTGTGTAGTAGTAGTACAGTGTAGAGCATGGTGCACAGGCTGTGTAGTAGTAGTAGTACAGTATAGAGCATGGTGCACAGGCTGTGTAGTAGTACAGTATAGAGCATGGTGCACAGGCTGTGTAGTAGTACAGTATAGAGCATGGTGCACAGGCTGTGTAGTAGCAGTGCAGTGTAGAGCATGGTGCACAGGCTGTGTAGTAGTAGTACAGTATAGAGCATGGTGCACAGGCTGTGTAGTAGTAGTAGTACAGTATAGAGCATGGTGCACAGGCTGTGTAGTAGCAGTACAGTATAGAGCATGGTGCACAGGCTGTGTAGTAGTAGTAGTAGTAGTACAGTATAGAGCATGGTGCACAGGCTGTGTAGTAGTAGTAGTACAGTATAGAGCATGGTGCACAGGCTGTGTAGTAGTAGTACAGTATAGAGCATGGTGCACAGGCTGTGTAGTAGTACAGTATAGAGCATGGTGCACAGGCTGTGTAGTAGTAGTACAGTATAGAGCATGGTGCACAGGCTGTGTAGTAGTAGTACAGTGTAGAGCATGGTGCACAGGCTGTGTAGTAGTAGTACAGTGTAGAGCATGGTGCACAGGCTGTGTAGTAGTAGTAGTAGTACAGTATAGAGCATGGTGCACAGGCTGTGTAGTAGTAGTACAGTGTAGAGCATGGTGCACAGGCTGTGTAGTAGTAGTAGTACAGTATAGAGCATGGTGCACAGGCTGTGTAGTAGTAGTACAGTATAGAGCATGGTGCACAGGCTGTGTAGTAGTAGTACAGTATAGAGCATGGTGCACAGGCTGTGTAGTAGTAGTACAGTATAGAGCATGGTGCACAGGCTGTGTAGTAGTAGCAGTGCAGTGTAGAGCATGGTGCACAGGCTGTGTAGTAGTAGTAGTAGTACAGTATAGAGCATGGTGCACAGGCTGTGTAGTAGTAGTACAGTGTAGAGCATGGTGCACAGGCTGTGTAGTAGTAGTAGTACAGTATAGAGCATGGTGCACAGGCTGTGTAGTAGTACAGTATAGAGCATGGTGCACAGGCTGTGTAGTAGTACAGTATAGAGCATGGTGCACAGGCTGTGTAGTAGCAGTACAGTATAGAGCATGGTGCACAGGCTGTGTAGTAGTACAGTATAGAGCATGGTGCACAGGCTGTGTAGTAGTAGTACAGTATAGAGCATGGTGCACAGGCTGTGTAGTCGTAGTAGTACAGTATAGAGCATGGTGCACAGGCCGTGTAGTAGTACAGTATAGAGCATGGTGCACAGGCTGTGTAGTAGTAGTACAGTATAGACCATGGTGCACAGGCTGTGTAGTAGTAGTAGTACAGTATAGAGCATGGTGCACAGGCTGTGTAGTAGTAGTAGTACAGTATAGAGCATGGTGCACAGGCTGTGTAGTAGTAGTAGTACAGTATAGAGCATGGTGCACAGGCTGTGTAGTAGTAGTAGTACAGTATAGAGCATGGTGCACAGGCTGTGTAGTAGTACAGTATAGAGCATGGTGCACAGGCTGTGTAGTAGTAGTAGTACAGTATAGAGCATGGTGCACAGGCTGTGTAGTAGTAGTAGTACAGTATAGAGCATGGTGCACAGGCTGCGTAGTAGTACAGTATAGAGCATGGTGCACAGGCTGTGTAGTAGTAGTAGTACAGTATAGAGCATGGTGCACAGGCTGTGTAGTAGTAGTAGTACAGTATAGAGCATGGTGCACAGGCTGTGTAGTAGTAGTACAGTATAGAGCATGGTGCACAGGCTGTGTAGTAGTAGTACAGTATAGAGCATGGTGCACAGGCTGTGTAGTAGTAGCAGTGCAGTATAGAGCATGGTGCACAGGCTGTGTAGTAGTAGTACAGTATAGAGCATGGTGCACAGGCTGTGTAGTAGTACAGTATAGAGCATGGTGCACAGGCTGTGTAGTAGTAGTAGTACAGTATAGAGCATGGTGCACAGGCTGTGTAGTAGTAGTACAGTATAGAGCATGGTGCACAGGCTGTGTAGTAGTAGTAGTACAGTATAGAGCATGGTGCACAGGCTGTGTAGTAGTACAGTATAGATCATGGTGCACAGGCTGTGTAGTAGTAGTACAGTATAGAGCATGGTGCACAGGCTGTGTAGTAGCAGTACAGTATAGAGCATGGTGCACAGGCTGTGTAGTAGTAGTAGTACAGTATAGAGCATGGTGCACAGGCTGTGTAGTAGTAGTAGTACAGTATAGAGCACGGTGCACAGGCTGTGTAGTAGTAGTAGTACAGTATAGACCATGGTGCACAGGCTGTGTAGTAGTAGCAGTGCAGTATAGAGCATGGTGCACAGGCTGTGTAGTAGTAGTACAGTATAGAGCATGGTGCACAGGCCGTGTAGTAGTACAGTATAGAGCATGGTGCACAGGCTGTGTAGTAGTACAGTATAGAGCATGGTGCACAGGCTGTGTAGTAGTAGTAGTACAGTATAGAGCATGGTGCACAGGCTGTGTAGTAGTAGTAGTACAGTATAGAGCATGGTGCACAGGCTGTGTAGTAGTAGTACAGTATAGAGCACGGTGCACAGGCTGTGTAGTAGTAGTACAGTATAGAGCATGGTGCACAGGCTGTGTAGTAGTAGTAGTACAGTATAGAGCATGGTGCACAGGCTGTGTAGTAGTTGTACAGTATAGAGCATGGTGCACAGGCTGTGTAGTAGTAGTACAGTATAGAGCATGGTGCACAGGCTGTGTAGTAGTACAGTATAGAGCATGGTGCACAGGCTGTGTAGTAGTAGTACAGTATAGAGCATGGTGCACAGGCTGTGTAGTAGTAGTACAGTATAGAGCATGGTGCACAGGCTGTGTAGTAGTAGTAGTACAGTATAGAGCATGGTGCACAGGCTGTGTAGTAGTAGTAGTACAGTATAGAGCATGGTGCACAGGCTGTGTAGTAGTAGTACAGTATAGAGCATGGTGCACAGGCTGTGTAGTAGTAGTAGTACAGTATAGAGCATGGTGCACAGGCTGTGTAGTAGTAGTACAGTATAGAGCATGGTGCACAGGCTGTGTAGTAGTAGTACAGTATAGAGCATGGTGCACAGGCTGTGTAGTAGTAGTACAGTATAGAGCATGGTGCACAGGCTGTGTAGTAGTAGTAGTACAGTGTAGAGCATGGTGCACAGGCTGTGTAGTAGTAGTAGTACAGTGTAGAGCATGGTGCACAGGCTGTGTAGTAGTAGTAGTACAGTATAGAGCATGGTGCACAGGCTGTGTAGTAGTAGTACAGTATAGAGCATGGTGCACAGGCTGTGTAGTAGTAGTACAGTATAGAGCATGGTGCACAGGCTGTGTAGTAGTAGTAGTAGTACAGTATAGAGCATGGTGCACAGGCTGTGTAGTAGTAGTAGTAGTACAGTATAGAGCATGGTGCACAGGCTGTGTAGTAGTACAGTATAGAGCATGGTGCACAGGCTGTGTAGTAGTAGTAGTAGTACAGTATAGAGCATGGTGCACAGGCTGTGTAGTATTGGTAGTACAGTATAGAGCATGGTGCACAGGCTGTGTAGTAGTAGTAGTACAGTATAGAGCATGGTGCACAGGCTGTGTAGTAGTACAGTATAGAGCATGGTGCACAGGCTGTGTAGTAGTAGTAGTACAGTATAGAGCATGGTGCACAGGCTGTGTAGTAGTAGTACAGTATAGAGCATGGTGCACAGGCTGTGTAGTAGTAGTAGTACAGTATAGAGCATGGTGCACAGGCTGTGTAGTAGTAGTAGTACAGTATAGAGCATGGTGCACAGGCTGTGTAGTAGTACAGTATAGAGCATGGTGCACAGGCTGTGTAGTAGTACAGTATAGAGCATGGTGCACAGGCTGTGTAGTAGTAGTACAGTATAGAGCATGGTGCACAGGCTGTGTAGTAGTAGTAGTACAGTATAGAGCATGGTGCACAGGCTGTGTAGTAGTAGTAGTACAGTATAGAGCATGGTGCACAGGCTGTGTAGTAGTAGTACAGTATAGAGCATGGTGCACAGGCTGTGTAGTAGTAGTACAGTATAGAGCATGGTGCACAGGCTGTGTAGTAGTAGTACAGTATAGAGCACGGTGCACAGGCTGTGTAGTAGTAGTAGTAGTACAGTATAGAGCATGGTGCACAGGCTGTGTAGTAGTAGTAGTACAGTATAGAGCATGGTGCACAGGCTGTGTAGTAGTAGTAGTACAGTATAGAGCATGGTGCACAGGCTGTGTAGTAGTAGTACAGTATAGAGCATGGTGCACAGGCTGTGTAGTAGTAGTAGTACAGTATAGAGCATGGTGCACAGGCTGTGTAGTAGTAGTACAGTATAGAGCATGGTGCACAGGCTGTGTAGTAGTAGTAGTACAGTATAGAGCATGGTGCACAGGCTGTGTAGTAGTAGTACAGTATAGAGCATGGTGCACAGGCTATGTAGTAGTAGTAGTACAGTATAGAGCATGGTGCACAGGCTGTGTAGTAGTAGTAGTACAGTATAGAGCATGGTGCACAGGCTGTGTAGTAGTAGTACAGTATAGAGGATGGTGCACAGGCTGTGTAGTAGTACAGTATAGAGCATGGTGCACAGGCTGTGTAGTAGTAGTAGTAGTAGTACAGTATAGAGCATGGTGCACAGGCTGTGTAGCAGTAGTACAGTATAGAGCATGGTGCACAGGCTGTGTAGTAGTACAGTATAGAGCATGGTGCACAGGCTGTGTAGTAGTAGTACAGTATAGAGCATGGTGCACAGGCTGTGTAGTAGTAGTACAGTATAGAGCATGGTGCACAGGCTGTGTAGTAGTACAGTATAGAGCATGGTGCACAGGCTGTGTAGTAGTAGTAGTACAGTATAGAGCATGGTGCACAGGCTGTGTAGTAGTACAGTATAGAGCATGGTGCACAGGCTGTGTAGTAGTAGTAGTACAGTATAGAGCATGGTGCACAGGCTGTGTAGTAGTAGTACAATATAGAGCATGGTGCACAGGCTGTGTAGTAGTAGTAGTAGTACAGTATAGAGCATGGTGCACAGGCTGTGTAGTAGTAGTAGTACAGTATAGAGCACGGTGCACAGGCTGTGTAGTAGTAGTAGTACAGTATAGAGCATGGTGCACAGGCTGTGTAGTAGTAGTAGTAGTACAGTATAGAGCATGGTGCACAGGCTGTGTAGTAGTAGTAGTACAGTATAGAGCATGGTGCACAGGCTGTGTAGTAGTAGTAGTACAGTATAGAGCATGGTGCACAGGCTGTGTAGTAGTAGTAGTACAGTATAGAGCATGGTGCACAGGCTGTGTAGTAGTAGTACAGTATAGAGCATGGTGCACAGGCTGTGTAGTAGTAGTAGTACAGTATAGAGCATGGTGCACAGGCTGTGTAGTAGTAGTAGTACAGTATAGAGCATGGTGCACAGGCTGTGTAGTAGTACAGTATAGAGCATGGTGCACAGGCTTTGTAGTAGTAGCAGTACAGTATAGAGCATGGTGCACAGGCTGTGTAGTAGTAGTACAGTATAGAGCACGGTGCACAGGCTGTGTAGTAGTAGTAGTACAGTATAGAGCATGGTGCACAGGCTGTGTAGTAGTAGTACAGTATAGAGCATGGTGCACAGGCTGTGTAGTAGTAGTAGTACAGTATAGAGCATGGTGCACAGGCTGTGTAGTAGTAGTACAGTATAGAGCATGGTGCACAGGCTGTGTAGTAGTAGTAGTACAGTATAGAGCATGGTGCACAGGCTGTGTAGTAGTAGCAGTGCAGTGTAGAGCATGGTGCACAGGCTGTGTAGTAGTACAGTATAGAGCATGGTGCACAGGCTGTGTAGTAGTAGTACAGTATAGAGCATGGTGCACAGGCTGTGTAGTAGTAGTACAGTATAGAGCATGGTGCACAGGCTGTGTAGTAGTAGTAGTACAGTATAGAGCATGGTGCACAGGCTGTGTAGTAGTAGTACAGTATAGAGCATGGTGCACAGGCTGTGTAGTAGTAGTAGTACAGTATAGAGCATGGTGCACAGGCTGTGTAGTAGTAGTACAGTATAGAGCATGGTGCACAGGCTGTGTAGTAGTAGTACAATATAGAGCATGGTGCACAGGCTGTGTAGTAGTAGTACAGTATAGAGCATGGTGCACAGGCTGTGTAGTAGTAGCAGTACAGTATAGAGCATGGTGCACAGGCTGTGTAGTAGTAGTAGTACAGTATAGAGCATGGTGCACAGGCTGTGTAGTAGTAGTAGTACTACAGTATAGAGCATGGTGCACAGGCTGTGTAGTAGTAGTACAGTATAGAGCATGGTGCACAGGCTGTGTAGTAGTACAGTATAGAGCATGGTGCACAGGCTGTGTAGTAGTACAGTATAGAGCATGGTGCACAGGCTGTGTAGTAGTACAGTATAGAGCATGGTGCACAGGCTGTGTAGTAGTACAGTATAGAGCATGGTGCACAGGCTGTGTAGTAGTAGTACAGTATAGAGCATGGTGCACAGGCTGTGTAGTAGTAGCAGTGCAGTGTAGAGCATGGTGCACAGGCTGTGTAGTAGTAGTACAGTATAGAGCATGGTGCACAGGCTGTGTAGTAGTAGCAGTGCAGTGTAGAGCATGGTGCACAGGCTGTGTAGTAGTAGTACAGTATAGAGCATGGTGCACAGGCTGTGTAGTAGTAGTAGTACAGTATAGAGCATGGTGCACAGGCTGTGTAGTAGTAGTACAGTATAGACCATGGTGCACAGGCTGTGTAGTAGTAGTAGTAGTACAGTATAGACCATGGTGCACAGGCTGTGTAGTAGTAGTAGTACAGTATAGAGCATGGTGCACAGGCTGTGTAGTAGTAGTAGTACAGTATAGAGCACGGTGCACAGGCTGTGTAGTAGTAGTACAGTATAGAGCATGGTGCACAGGCTGTGTAGTAGTAGTACAGTATAGAGCATGGTGCACAGGCTGTGTAGTAGTAGTAGTACAGTATAGAGCATGGTGCACAGGCTGTGTAGTAGTAGTAGTACAGTATAGAGCATGGTGCACAGGCTGTGTAGTAGTAGTACAGTATAGAGCATGGTGCACAGGCTGTGTAGTAGTAGTAGTAGTAGTACAGTATAGAGCATGGTGCACAGGCTGTGTAGTAGTAGTACAGTATAGAGCACGGTGCACAGGCTGTGTAGTAGTAGTACAGTATAGAGCATGGTGCACAGGCTGTGTAGTAGTAGTAGTACAGTATAGAGCATGGTGCACAGGCTGTGTAGTAGTAGTAGTAGTACAGTATAGAGCATGGTGCACAGGCTGTGTAGTAGTAGTAGTACAGTATAGAGCATGGTGCACAGGCTGTGTAGTAGTAGTAGTACAGTATAGAGCATGGTGCACAGGCTGTGTAGTAGTACAGTATAGAGCATGGTGCACAGGCTGTGTAGTAGTAGTAGTACAGTATAGAGCATGGTGCACAGGCTGTGTAGTAGTAGTACAGTATAGAGCATGGTGCACAGGCTGTGTAGTAGTAGTAGTACAGTATAGAGCATGGTGCACAGGCTGTGTAGTAGTAGTAGTACAGTATAGAGCATGGTGCACAGGCTGTGTAGTAGTAGTACAGTATAGAGCATGGTGCACAGGCTGTGTAGTAGTAGTAGTACAGTATAGAGCACGGTGCACAGGCTGTGTAGTAGTAGTAGTAGTACAGTATAGAGCATGGTGCACAGGCTGTGTAGTAGTAGTAGTAGTACAGTATAGAGCATGGTGCACAGGCTGTGTAGTAGTAGTAGTAGTAGTAGTACAGTATAGAGCACGGTGCACAGGCTGTGTAGTAGTAGTACAGTATAGAGCACGATGCACAGGCTGTGTAGTAGTAGTAGTACAGTATAGAGCATGGTGCACAGGCTGTGTAGTAGTAGTAGTAGTACAGTATAGAGCATGGTGCACAGGCTGTGTAGTAGTAGTAGTAGTAGTACAGTATAGAGCACGGTGCACAGGCTGTGTAGTAGTAGTAGTACAGTATAGAGCATGGTGCACAGGCTGTGTAGTAGTAGTACAGTATAGAGCATGGTGCACAGGCTGTGTAGTAGTAGTACAGTATAGAGCATGGTGCACAGGCTGTGTAGTAGTAGTACAGTATAGAGCATGGTGCACAGGCTGTGTAGTAGTAGTAGTACAGTATAGAGCATGGTGCACAGGCTGTGTAGTAGTAGTACAGTGTAGAGCATGGTGCACAGGCTGTGTAGTAGTAGTAGTACAGTATAGAGCACGGTGCACAGGCTGTGTAGTAGTAGTAGTAGTACAGTATAGAGCATGGTGCACAGGCTGTGTAGTAGTAGTAGTAGTACAGTATAGAGCACGGTGCACAGGCTGTGTAGTAGTAGTAGTAGTAGTACAGTATAGAGCATGGTGCACAGGCTGTGTAGTAGTAGTACAATATAGAGCATGGTGCACAGGCTGTGTAGTAGTAGTAGTAGTACAGTATAGAGCATGGTGCACAGGCTGTGTAGTAGTAGTAGTACAGTATAGAGCATGGTGCACAGGCTGTGTAGTAGTAGTAGTACAGTATAGAGCATGGTGCACAGGCTGTGTAGTAGTACAGTATAGAGCATGGTGCACAGGCTGTGTAGTAGTAGTAGTACAGTATAGAGCATGGTGCACAGGCTGTGTAGTAGTAGTACAGTATAGAGCATGGTGCACAGGCTGTGTAGTAGTAGTAGTACAGTATAGAGCATGGTGCACAGGCTGTGTAGTAGTAGTAGTACAGTATAGAGCATGGTGCACAGGCTGTGTAGTAGTAGTACAGTATAGAGCATGGTGCACAGGCTGTGTAGTAGTAGTAGTACAGTATAGAGCACGGTGCACAGGCTGTGTAGTAGTAGTAGTAGTACAGTATAGAGCATGGTGCACAGGCTGTGTAGTAGTAGTAGTAGTACAGTATAGAGCATGGTGCACAGGCTGTGTAGTAGTAGTAGTAGTAGTAGTACAGTATAGAGCACGGTGCACAGGCTGTGTAGTAGTAGTACAGTATAGAGCACGATGCACAGGCTGTGTAGTAGTAGTAGTACAGTATAGAGCATGGTGCACAGGCTGTGTAGTAGTAGTAGTAGTACAGTATAGAGCATGGTGCACAGGCTGTGTAGTAGTAGTAGTAGTAGTACAGTATAGAGCACGGTGCACAGGCTGTGTAGTAGTAGTAGTACAGTATAGAGCATGGTGCACAGGCTGTGTAGTAGTAGTACAATATAGAGCATGGTGCACAGGCTGTGTAGTAGTAGTAGTAGTACAGTATAGAGCATGGTGCACAGGCTGTGTAGTAGTAGTAGTACAGTATAGAGCACGGTGCACAGGCTGTGTAGTAGTAGTAGTACAGTATAGAGCATGGTGCACAGGCTGTGTAGTAGTAGTAGTAGTACAGTATAGAGCATGGTGCACAGGCTGTGTAGTAGTAGTAGTAGTAGTACAGTATAGAGCATGGTGCACAGGCTGTGTAGTAGTAGTAGTACAGTATAGAGCATGGTGCACAGGCTGTGTAGTAGTAGTAGTACAGTATAGAGCATGGTGCACAGGCTGTGTAGTAGTAGTACAGTATAGAGCATGGTGCACAGGCTGTGTAGTAGTAGTAGTACAGTATAGAGCATGGTGCACAGGCTGTGTAGTAGTAGTACAGTATAGAGCATGGTGCACAGGCTGTGTAGTAGTAGTAGTACAGTATAGAGCATGGTGCACAGGCTGTGTAGTAGTAGTACAGTATAGAGCATGGTGCACAGGCTGTGTAGTAGTAGTAGTACAGTATAGAGCATGGTGCACAGGCTGTGTAGTAGTAGTACAGTATAGAGCATGGTGCACAGGCTGTGTAGTAGTAGTACAATATAGAGCATGGTGCACAGGCTGTGTAGTAGTAGTACAGTATAGAGCATGGTGCACAGGCTGTGTAGTAGTAGCAGTACAGTATAGAGCATGGTGCACAGGCTGTGTAGTAGTAGTAGTACAGTATAGAGCATGGTGCACAGGCTGTGTAGTAGTAGTAGTACTACAGTATAGAGCATGGTGCACAGGCTGTGTAGTAGTAGTACAGTATAGAGCATGGTGCACAGGCTGTGTAGTAGTACAGTATAGAGCATGGTGCACAGGCTGTGTAGTAGTACAGTATAGAGCATGGTGCACAGGCTGTGTAGTAGTACAGTATAGAGCATGGTGCACAGGCTGTGTAGTAGTACAGTATAGAGCATGGTGCACAGGCTGTGTAGTAGTACAGTATAGAGCATGGTGCACAGGCTGTGTAGTAGTAGTACAGTATAGAGCATGGTGCACAGGCTGTGTAGTAGTAGCAGTGCAGTGTAGAGCATGGTGCACAGGCTGTGTAGTAGTAGTAGTACAGTATAGAGCATGGTGCACAGGCTGTGTAGTAGTAGCAGTGCAGTGTAGAGCATGGTGCACAGGCTGTGTAGTAGTAGTACAGTATAGAGCATGGTGCACAGGCTGTGTAGTAGTAGTAGTAGTACAGTATAGAGCATGGTGCACAGGCTGTGTAGTAGTAGTAGTAGTACAGTATAGAGCATGGTGCACAGGCTGTGTAGTAGTAGTAGTAGTACAGTATAGAGCATGGTGCACAGGCTGTGTAGTAGTAGTACAGTATAGAGCATGGTGCACAGGCTGTGTAGTAGTAGTAGTACAGTATAGACCATGGTGCACAGGCTGTGTAGTAGTAGTAGTAGTACAGTATAGACCATGGTGCACAGGCTGTGTAGTAGTAGTAGTACAGTATAGAGCATGGTGCACAGGCTGTGTAGTAGTAGTAGTAGTACAGTATAGACCATGGTGCACAGGCTGTGTAGTAGTAGTAGTACAGTATAGAGCATGGTGCACAGGCTGTGTAGTAGTAGTAGTACAGTATAGAGCACGGTGCACAGGCTGTGTAGTAGTAGTACAGTATAGAGCATGGTGCACAGGCTGTGTAGTAGTAGTACAGTATAGAGCATGGTGCACAGGCTGTGTAGTAGTAGTAGTACAGTATAGAGCATGGTGCACAGGCTGTGTAGTAGTAGTACAGTATAGAGCATGGTGCACAGGCTGTGTAGTAGTAGTACAGTATAGAGCATGGTGCACAGGCTGTGTAGTAGTAGTACAGTATAGAGCATGGTGCACAGGCTGTGTAGTAGTAGTAGTAGTACAGTATAGACCATGGTGCACAGGCTGTGTAGTAGTAGTAGTACAGTATAGAGCATGGTGCACAGGCTGTGTAGTAGTAGTAGTACAGTATAGAGCACGGTGCACAGGCTGTGTAGTAGTAGTACAGTATAGAGCATGGTGCACAGGCTGTGTAGTAGTAGTACAGTATAGAGCATGGTGCACAGGCTGTGTAGTAGTAGTAGTACAGTATAGAGCATGGTGCACAGGCTGTGTAGTAGTAGTAGTACAGTATAGAGCATGGTGCACAGGCTGTGTAGTAGTAGTAGTACAGTATAGAGCATGGTGCACAGGCTGTGTAGTAGTAGTAGTAGTACAGTATAGAGCATGGTGCACAGGCTGTGTAGTAGTAGTAGTACAGTATAGAGCATGGTGCACAGGCTGTGTAGTAGTAGTAGTACAGTATAGAGCATGGTGCACAGGCTGTGTAGTAGTACAGTATAGAGCATGGTGCACAGGCTGTGTAGTAGTAGTAGTACAGTATAGAGCATGGTGCACAGGCTGTGTAGTAGTAGTACAGTATAGAGCATGGTGCACAGGCTGTGTAGTAGTACAGTATAGAGCATGGTGCACAGGCCGTGTAGTAGTACAGTATAGAGCATGGTGCACAGGCTGTGTAGTAGTAGTACAGTATAGAGCATGGTGCACAGGCTGTGTAGTAGTAGTAGTACAGTATAGAGCATGGTGCACAGGCTGTGTAGTAGTAGTACAGTATAGAGCATGGTGCACAGGCTGTGTAGTAGTAGTAGTACAGTATAGAGCACGGTGCACAGGCTGTGTAGTAGTAGTAGTAGTACAGTATAGAGCATGGTGCACAGGCTGTGTAGTAGTAGTAGTAGTACAGTATAGAGCATGGTGCACAGGCTGTGTAGTAGTAGTAGTAGTAGTAGTACAGTATAGAGCACGGTGCACAGGCTGTGTAGTAGTAGTAGTAGTAGTAGTACAGTATAGAGCACGGTGCACAGGCTGTGTAGTAGTAGCAGTACAGTATAGAGCATGGTGCACAGGCTGTGTAGTAGTAGCAGTACAGTATAGAGCATGGTGCACAGGCTGTGTAGTAGTAGTACAGTATAGAGCATGGTGCACAGGCTGTGTAGTAGTAGCAGTACAGTATAGAGCATGGTGCACAGGCTGTGTAGTAGTAGTACAGTATAGAGCACGATGCACAGGCTGTGTAGTAGTAGTAGTACAGTATAGAGCATGGTGCACAGGCTGTGTAGTAGTAGTAGTAGTACAGTATAGAGCATGGTGCACAGGCTGTGTAGTAGTAGTAGTAGTAGTACAGTATAGAGCACGGTGCACAGGCTGTGTAGTAGTAGTAGTACAGTATAGAGCATGGTGCACAGGCTGTGTAGTAGTAGTACAATATAGAGCATGGTGCACAGGCTGTGTAGTAGTAGTA
This sequence comes from Engystomops pustulosus, assembly GCF_040894005.1. Classification (NCBI taxonomy): domain Eukaryota; kingdom Metazoa; phylum Chordata; class Amphibia; order Anura; family Leptodactylidae; genus Engystomops; species Engystomops pustulosus. Next base: position 24,308 of record NW_027285100.1, read on the forward strand.
GTAGTACAGTATAGAGCATGGTGCACAGGCTGTGTAGTAGTAGTAGTACAGTATAGAGCACGGTGCACAGGCTGTGTAGTAGTAGTAGTACAGTATAGAGCATGGTGCACAGGCTGTGTAGTAGTAGTAGTAGTACAGTATAGAGCATGGTGCACAGGCTGTGTAGTAGTAGTAGTAGTAGTACAGTATAGAGCATGGTGCACAGGCTGTGTAGTAGTAGTAGTACAGTATAGAGCATGGTGCACAGGCTGTGTAGTAGTAGTAGTACAGTATAGAGCATGGTGCACAGGCTGTGTAGTAGTAGTACAGTATAGAGCATGGTGCACAGGCTGTGTAGTAGTAGTAGTACAGTATAGAGCATGGTGCACAGGCTGTGTAGTAGTAGTACAGTATAGAGCATGGTGCACAGGCTGTGTAGTAGTAGTAGTACAGTATAGAGCATGGTGCACAGGCTGTGTAGTAGTAGTACAGTATAGAGCATGGTGCACAGGCTGTGTAGTAGTACAGTATAGAGCATGGTGCACAGGCTGTGTAGTAGTACAGTATAGAGCATGGTGCACAGGCTGTGTAGTAGTACAGTATAGAGCATGGTGCACAGGCTGTGTAGTAGTAGTACAGTATAGAGCATGGTGCACAGGCTGTGTAGTAGTAGCAGTGCAGTGTAGAGCATGGTGCACAGGCTGTGTAGTAGTAGTAGTACAGTATAGAGCATGGTGCACAGGCTGTGTAGTAGTAGCAGTGCAGTGTAGAGCATGGTGCACAGGCTGTGTAGTAGTAGTACAGTATAGAGCATGGTGCACAGGCTGTGTAGTAGTAGTAGTAGTACAGTATAGAGCATGGTGCACAGGCTGTGTAGTAGTAGTAGTAGTACAGTATAGAGCATGGTGCACAGGCTGTGTAGTAGTAGTAGTAGTACAGTATAGAGCATGGTGCACAGGCTGTGTAGTAGTAGTACAGTATAGAGCATGGTGCACAGGCTGTGTAGTAGTAGTAGTACAGTATAGACCATGGTGCACAGGCTGTGTAGTAGTAGTAGTAGTACAGTATAGACCATGGTGCACAGGCTGTGTAGTAGTAGTAGTACAGTATAGAGCATGGTGCACAGGCTGTGTAGTAGTAGTAGTAGTACAGTATAGACCATGGTGCACAGGCTGTGTAGTAGTAGTAGTACAGTATAGAGCATGGTGCACAGGCTGTGTAGTAGTAGTAGTACAGTATAGAGCACGGTGCACAGGCTGTGTAGTAGTAGTACAGTATAGAGCATGGTGCACAGGCTGTGTAGTAGTAGTACAGTATAGAGCATGGTGCACAGGCTGTGTAGTAGTAGTAGTACAGTATAGAGCATGGTGCACAGGCTGTGTAGTAGTAGTACAGTATAGAGCATGGTGCACAGGCTGTGTAGTAGTAGTACAGTATAGAGCATGGTGCACAGGCTGTGTAGTAGTAGTACAGTATAGAGCATGGTGCACAGGCTGTGTAGTAGTAGTAGTAGTACAGTATAGACCATGGTGCACAGGCTGTGTAGTAGTAGTAGTACAGTATAGAGCATGGTGCACAGGCTGTGTAGTAGTAGTAGTACAGTATAGAGCACGGTGCACAGGCTGTGTAGTAGTAGTACAGTATAGAGCATGGTGCACAGGCTGTGTAGTAGTAGTACAGTATAGAGCATGGTGCACAGGCTGTGTAGTAGTAGTAGTACAGTATAGAGCATGGTGCACAGGCTGTGTAGTAGTAGTAGTACAGTATAGAGCATGGTGCACAGGCTGTGTAGTAGTAGTAGTACAGTATAGAGCATGGTGCACAGGCTGTGTAGTAGTAGTAGTAGTACAGTATAGAGCATGGTGCACAGGCTGTGTAGTAGTAGTAGTACAGTATAGAGCATGGTGCACAGGCTGTGTAGTAGTAGTAGTACAGTATAGAGCATGGTGCACAGGCTGTGTAGTAGTACAGTATAGAGCATGGTGCACAGGCTGTGTAGTAGTAGTAGTACAGTATAGAGCATGGTGCACAGGCTGTGTAGTAGTAGTACAGTATAGAGCATGGTGCACAGGCTGTGTAGTAGTACAGTATAGAGCATGGTGCACAGGCCGTGTAGTAGTACAGTATAGAGCATGGTGCACAGGCTGTGTAGTAGTAGTACAGTATAGAGCATGGTGCACAGGCTGTGTAGTAGTAGTAGTACAGTATAGAGCATGGTGCACAGGCTGTGTAGTAGTAGTACAGTATAGAGCATGGTGCACAGGCTGTGTAGTAGTAGTAGTACAGTATAGAGCACGGTGCACAGGCTGTGTAGTAGTAGTAGTAGTACAGTATAGAGCATGGTGCACAGGCTGTGTAGTAGTAGTAGTAGTACAGTATAGAGCATGGTGCACAGGCTGTGTAGTAGTAGTAGTAGTAGTAGTACAGTATAGAGCACGGTGCACAGGCTGTGTAGTAGTAGTAGTAGTAGTAGTACAGTATAGAGCACGGTGCACAGGCTGTGTAGTAGTAGCAGTACAGTATAGAGCATGGTGCACAGGCTGTGTAGTAGTAGCAGTACAGTATAGAGCATGGTGCACAGGCTGTGTAGTAGTAGTACAGTATAGAGCATGGTGCACAGGCTGTGTAGTAGTAGCAGTACAGTATAGAGCATGGTGCACAGGCTGTGTAGTAGTAGTACAGTATAGAGCACGATGCACAGGCTGTGTAGTAGTAGTAGTACAGTATAGAGCATGGTGCACAGGCTGTGTAGTAGTAGTAGTAGTACAGTATAGAGCATGGTGCACAGGCTGTGTAGTAGTAGTAGTAGTAGTACAGTATAGAGCACGGTGCACAGGCTGTGTAGTAGTAGTAGTACAGTATAGAGCATGGTGCACAGGCTGTGTAGTAGTAGTACAATATAGAGCATGGTGCACAGGCTGTGTAGTAGTAGTAGTAGTACAGTATAGAGCATGGTGCACAGGCTGTGTAGTAGTAGTAGTACAGTATAGAGCACGGTGCACAGGCTGTGTAGTAGTAGTAGTACAGTATAGAGCATGGTGCACAGGCTGTGTAGTAGTAGTAGTAGTACAGTATAGAGCATGGTGCACAGGCTGTGTAGTAGTAGTAGTAGTAGTACAGTATAGAGCATGGTGCACAGGCTGTGTAGTAGTAGTAGTACAGTATAGAGCATGGTGCACAGGCTGTGTAGTAGTAGTAGTACAGTATAGAGCATGGTGCACAGGCTGTGTAGTAGTAGTACAGTATAGAGCATGGTGCACAGGCTGTGTAGTAGTAGTAGTACAGTATAGAGCATGGTGCACAGGCTGTGTAGTAGTAGTACAGTATAGAGCATGGTGCACAGGCTGTGTAGTAGTAGTAGTACAGTATAGAGCATGGTGCACAGGCTGTGTAGTAGTAGTACAGTATAGAGCATGGTGCACAGGCTGTGTAGTAGTAGTAGTACAGTATAGAGCATGGTGCACAGGCTGTGTAGTAGTAGTACAGTATAGAGCATGGTGCACAGGCTGTGTAGTAGTAGTACAATATAGAGCATGGTGCACAGGCTGTGTAGTAGTAGTACAGTATAGAGCATGGTGCACAGGCTGTGTAGTAGTAGCAGTACAGTATAGAGCATGGTGCACAGGCTGTGTAGTAGTAGTAGTACAGTATAGAGCATGGTGCACAGGCTGTGTAGTAGTAGTAGTACTACAGTATAGAGCATGGTGCACAGGCTGTGTAGTAGTAGTACAGTATAGAGCATGGTGCACAGGCTGTGTAGTAGTACAGTATAGAGCATGGTGCACAGGCTGTGTAGTAGTACAGTATAGAGCATGGTGCACAGGCTGTGTAGTAGTACAGTATAGAGCATGGTGCACAGGCTGTGTAGTAGTACAGTATAGAGCATGGTGCACAGGCTGTGTAGTAGTACAGTATAGAGCATGGTGCACAGGCTGTGTAGTAGTAGTACAGTATAGAGCATGGTGCACAGGCTGTGTAGTAGTAGCAGTGCAGTGTAGAGCATGGTGCACAGGCTGTGTAGTAGTAGTAGTACAGTATAGAGCATGGTGCACAGGCTGTGTAGTAGTAGCAGTGCAGTGTAGAGCATGGTGCACAGGCTGTGTAGTAGTAGTACAGTATAGAGCATGGTGCACAGGCTGTGTAGTAGTAGTAGTACAGTATAGAGCATGGTGCACAGGCTGTGTAGTAGTAGTAGTAGTACAGTATAGAGCATGGTGCACAGGCTGTGTAGTAGTAGTAGTAGTACAGTATAGAGCATGGTGCACAGGCTGTGTAGTAGTAGTACAGTATAGAGCATGGTGCACAGGCTGTGTAGTAGTAGTAGTACAGTATAGACCATGGTGCACAGGCTGTGTAGTAGTAGTAGTAGTACAGTATAGACCATGGTGCACAGGCTGTGTAGTAGTAGTAGTACAGTATAGAGCATGGTGCACAGGCTGTGTAGTAGTAGTAGTACAGTATAGACCATGGTGCACAGGCTGTGTAGTAGTAGTAGTAGTAGTAGTACAGTATAGACCATGGTGCACAGGCTGTGTAGTAGTAGTAGTACAGTATAGAGCATGGTGCACAGGCTGTGTAGTAGTAGTAGTACAGTATAGAGCACGGTGCACAGGCTGTGTAGTAGTAGTACAGTATAGAGCATGGTGCACAGGCTGTGTAGTAGTAGTACAGTATAGAGCATGGTGCACAGGCTGTGTAGTAGTAGTAGTACAGTATAGAGCATGGTGCACAGGCTGTGTAGTAGTAGTACAGTATAGAGCATGGTGCACAGGCTGTGTAGTAGTAGTACAGTATAGAGCATGGTGCACAGGCTGTGTAGTAGTAGTACAGTATAGAGCATGGTGCACAGGCTGTGTAGTAGTAGTAGTAGTACAGTATAGACCATGGTGCACAGGCTGTGTAGTAGTAGTAGTACAGTATAGAGCATGGTGCACAGGCTGTGTAGTAGTAGTAGTACAGTATAGAGCACGGTGCACAGGCTGTGTAGTAGTAGTACAGTATAGAGCATGGTGCACAGGCTGTGTAGTAGTAGTACAGTATAGAGCATGGTGCACAGGCTGTGTAGTAGTAGTAGTACAGTATAGAGCATGGTGCACAGGCTGTGTAGTAGTAGTAGTACAGTATAGAGCATGGTGCACAGGCTGTGTAGTAGTAGTAGTACAGTATAGAGCATGGTGCACAGGCTGTGTAGTAGTAGTAGTAGTACAGTATAGAGCATGGTGCACAGGCTGTGTAGTAGTAGTAGTACAGTATAGAGCATGGTGCACAGGCTGTGTAGTAGTAGTAGTACAGTATAGAGCATGGTGCACAGGCTGTGTAGTAGTACAGTATAGAGCATGGTGCACAGGCTGTGTAGTAGTAGTAGTACAGTATAGAGCATGGTGCACAGGCTGTGTAGTAGTAGTACAGTATAGAGCATGGTGCACAGGCTGTGTAGTAGTACAGTATAGAGCATGGTGCACAGGCCGTGTAGTAGTACAGTATAGAGCATGGTGCACAGGCTGTGTAGTAGTAGTACAGTATAGAGCATGGTGCACAGGCTGTGTAGTAGTAGTAGTACAGTATAGAGCATGGTGCACAGGCTGTGTAGTAGTAGTACAGTATAGAGCATGGTGCACAGGCTGTGTAGTAGTAGTAGTACAGTATAGAGCACGGTGCACAGGCTGTGTAGTAGTAGTAGTAGTAGTACAGTATAGAGCATGGTGCACAGGCTGTGTAGTAGTAGTAGTAGTACAGTATAGAGCATGGTGCACAGGCTGTGTAGTAGTAGTAGTAGTAGTAGTACAGTATAGAGCACGGTGCACAGGCTGTGTAGTAGTAGTACAGTATAGAGCACGGTGCACAGGCTGTGTAGTAGTAGTAGTACAGTATAGAGCATGGTGCACAGGCTGTGTAGTAGTAGTAGTAGTACAGTATAGAGCATGGTGCACAGGCTGTGTAGTAGTAGTAGTAGTAGTACAGTATAGAGCACGGTGCACAGGCTGTGTAGTAGTAGTAGTACAGTATAGAGCATGGTGCACAGGCTGTGTAGTAGTAGCAGTGCAGTGTAGAGCATGGTGCACAGGCTGTGTAGTAGTAGTACAGTATAGAGCATGGTGCACAGGCTGTGTAGTAGTAGCAGTACAGTATAGAGCATGGTGCACAGGCTGTGTAGTAGTAGTAGTACAGTATAGAGCATGGTGCACAGGCTGTGTAGTAGTAGCAGTACAGTATAGAGCATGGTGCACAGGCTGTGTAGTAGTAGTAGTACAGTATAGAGCATGGTGCACAGGCTGTGTAGTAGTAGTAGTACAGTATAGAGCATGGTGCACAGGCTGTGTAGTAGTAGTACAGTATAGAGCATGGTGCACAGGCTGTGTAGTAGTACAGTATAGAGCATGGTGCACAGGCTGTGTAGTAGTAGCAGTGCAGTGTAGAGCATGGTGCACAGGCTGTGTAGTAGTAGTAGTACAGTATAGAGCATGGTGCACAGGCTGTGTAGTATTGGTAGTACAGTATAGAGCATGGTGCACAGGCTGTGTAGTAGTAGTAGTACAGTATAGAGCATGGTGCACAGGCTGTGTAGTAGTAGTACAGTATAGAGCATGGTGCACAGGCTGTGTAGTAGTAGTACAGTATAGAGCATGGTGCACAGGCTGTGTAGTAGTAGTACAGTATAGACCATGGTGCACAGGCTGTGTAGTAGTAGTAGTACAGTATAGACCATGGTGCACAGGCTGTGTAGTAGTAGTAGTACAGTATAGAGCATGGTGCACAGGCTGTGTATTAGTAGTACAGTATAGAGCATGGTGCACAGGCTGTGTAGTAGTAGTACAGTATAGAGCATGGTGCACAGGCTGTGTAGTAGTACAGTATAGAGCATGGTGCACAGGCTGTGTAGTAGTAGTAGTACAGTATAGAGCATGGTGCACAGGCTGTGTAGTAGCAGTACAGTATAGAGCACGGTGCACAGGCTGTGTAGTAGTAGTACAGTATAGAGCATGGTGCACAGGCTGTGTAGTAGTAGTACAGTATAGAGCATGGTACACAGGCTGTGTAGTAGTAGTAGTACAGTTTAGAGCATGGTGCACAGGCCGTGTAGTAGCAGTACAGTATAGAGCATGGTGCACAGGCTGTGTAGTAGTAGTAGTACAGTATAGAGCATGGTGCACAGGCTGTGTAGTAGTAGTAGTACAGTATAGAGCATGGTGCACAGGCTGTGTAGTAGTAGTAGTACAGTATAGAGCATGGTGCACAGGCTGTGTAGTAGCAGTACAGTATAGAGCATGGTGCACAGGCTGTGTAGTAGTAGTAGTACAGTATAGAGCATGGTGCACAGGCTGTGTAGTAGTAGTACAGTATAGAGCATGGTGCACAGGCTGTGTAGTAGTAGTACAGTATAGAGCATGGTGCACAGGCTGTGTAGTAGTAGTACAGTATAGAGCATGGTGCACAGGCTGTGTAGTAGTAGTACAGTATAGAGCATGGTGCACAGGCTGTGTAGTAGTAGTACAGTATAGAGCATGGTGCACAGGCTGTGTAGTAGTAGTACAGTATAGAGCATGGTGCACAGGCTGTGTAGTAGTAGTACAGTATAGAGCATGGTGCACAGGCTGTGTAGTAGTAGTAGTACAGTATAGAGCATGGTGCACAGGCTGTGTAGTAGTAGTAGTACAGTATAGAGCATGGTGCACAGGCTGTGTAGTAGTAGTACAGTATAGAGCATGGTGCACAGGCTGTGTAGTAGTAGTAGTACAGTATAGAGCATGGTGCACAGGCTGTGTAGTAGTAGTAGTACAGTATAGAGCAGTGATGGCTAACCTATGGCACTGGTGCCAGAGGTGGCACTCGGAGCCCTTTCTGTGGGCACTCAGGCCATCACCAGAGATGACTCCAGGTACCTTCCTGCAGTCCCAGACAGCCCAGGACTTGCTGTGCACAGAGCTATTTTAAAGTGACAGCTGTACCTGGGACTATTTTCTGCTATATTGGTGTCCTCAGGAGCTGGTATCAATGAAAACTGTGACAGAGAAGGGAGTATAAATCACAAATTAAATTTCTGTGTTGGCACTTTGCGATAAATAAGTGGGTCTTTGTTGTAGTTTGGGCACTCAGTCTCTAAAAGGTTCGCCATCACTGGTATAGAGCATGGTGCACAGGCTGTGTAGTAGTAGTACAGTATAGAGCATGGTGCACAGGCTGTGTAGTAGTAGTAGTACAGTATAGAGCACGGTGCACAGGCTGTGTAGTAGTAGTACAGTATAGAGCATGGTGCACAGGCTGTGTAGTAGTAGTACAGTATAGAGCATGGTGCACAGGCTGTGTAGTAGTAGTAGTACAGTATAGAGCATGGTGCACAGGCTGTGTAGTAGTAGCAGTACAGTATAGAGCATGGTGCACAGGCTGTGTAGTAGTAGTAGTACAGTATAGAGCATGGTGCACAGGCTGTGTAGTAGTAGTAGTACAGTATAGAGCATGGTGCACAGGCTGTGTAGTAGTAGTAGTACAGTATAGAGCATGGTGCACAGGCTGTGTAGTAGTAGTAGTACAGTATAGAGCATGGTGCACAGGCTGTGTAGTAGTAGTACAGTATAGAGCATGGTGCACAGGCTGTGTAGTAGTAGTAGTACAGTATAGAGCATGGTGCACAGGCTGTGTAGTAGTAGTACAGTATAGAGCATGGTGCACAGGCTGTGTAGTAGTAGTACAGTATAGAGCATGGTGCACAGGCTGTGTAGTAGTAGTACAGTATAGAGCATGGTGCACAGGCTGTGTAGTAGTAGTACAGTATAGAGCATGGTGCACAGGCTGTGTAGTAGTAGTAGTACAGTATAGAGCATGGTGCACAGGCTGTGTAGTAGTACAGTATAGATCATGGTGCACAGGCTGTGTAGTAGTAGTACAGTATAGAGCATGGTGCACAGGCTGTGTAGTAGTAGCAGTGCAGTGTAGAGCATGGTGCACAGGCTGTGTAGTAGTAGTAGTACAGTATAGAGCATGGTGCACAGGCTGTGTAGTAGTAGTAGTAGTACAGTATAGAGCATGGTGCACAGGCTGTGTAGTAGTAGTACAGTGTAGAGCATGGTGCACAGGCTGTGTAGTAGTAGTAGTACAGTATAGAGCATGGTGCACAGGCTGTGTAGTAGTACAGTATAGAGCATGGTGCACAGGCTGTGTAGTAGTAGTACAGTATAGAGCATGGTGCACAGGCTGTGTAGTAGTAGTAGTACAGTATAGAGCATGGTGCACAGGCTGTGTAGTAGTAGTACAGTATAGAGCATGGTGCACAGGCTGTGTAGTAGTAGTAGTACAGTATAGAGCATGGTGCACAGGCTGTGTAGTAGTAGTACAGTATAGAGCATGGTGCACAGGCTGTGTAGTAGTAGTACAGTATAGAGCATGGTGCACAGGCTGTGTAGTAGTAGTAGTACAGTATAGAGCATGGTGCACAGGCTGTGTAGTAGTAGTAGTACAGTATAGAGCATGGTGCACAGGCTGTGTAGTAGTACAGTATAGAGCATGGTGCACAGGCTGTGTAGTAGTAGTAGTACAGTATAGAGCATGGTGCACAGGCTGTGTAGTAGCAGTACAGTATAGAGCATGGTGCACAGGCTGTGTAGTAGTAGTACAGTATAGAGCATGGTGCACAGGCTGTGTAGTAGTAGTACAGTATAGAGCATGGTGCACAGGCTGTGTAGTAGTAGTACAGTATAGAGCATGGTGCTCAGGCTGTGTAGTAGTAGTACAGTATAGAGCATGGTGCACAGGCTGTGTAGTAGTACAGTACAGAGCATGGTGCACAGGCTGTGTAGTAGTAGTAGTACAGTATAGAGCATGGTGCACAGGCTGTGTAGTAGTAGTACAGTATAGAGCATAGTGCACAGGCTGTGTAGTAGTACAGTATAGAGCATGGTGCACAGGCTGTGTAGTAGTAGTAGTACAGTATAGAGCATGGTGCACAGGCTGTGTAGTAGTAGTAGTACAGTATAGAGCATGGTGCACAGGCTGTGTAGTAGTAGTAGTACAGTATAGAGCATGGTGCACAGGCTGTGTAGTAGTAGTAGTACAGTATAGAGCATGGTGCACAGGCTGTGTAGTAGTAGTACAGTATAGAGCATGGTGCACAGGCTGTGTAGTAGTAGTACAGTATAGAGCATGGTGCACAGGCTGTGTAGTAGTAGTAGTACAGTATAGAGCATGGTGCACAGGCTGTGTAGTAGTAGTAGTACAGTATAGAGCATGGTGCACAGGCTGTGTAGTAGTAGTAGTACAGTATAGAGCATGGTGCACAGGCTGTGTAGTAGTAGTAGTACAGTATAGAGCATGGTGCACAGGCTGTGTAGTAGTAGTACAGTATAGAGCATGGTGCACAGGCTGTGTAGTAGTAGTACAGTATAGAGCATGGTGCACAGGCTGTGTAGTAGTAGTACAGTATAGAGCATGGTGAACAGGCTGTGTAGTAGTAGTACAGTATAGAGCATGGTGCACAGGCTGTGTAGTAGTAGTAGTACAGTATAGAGCATGGTGCACAGGCTGTGTAGTAGTAGTAGTACAGTATAGAGCATGGTGCACAGGCTGTGTAGTAGTAGTAGTACAGTATAGAGCATGGTGCACAGGCTGTGTAGTAGTAGTAGTAGTACAGTATAGAGCATGGTGCACAGGCTGTGTAGTAGTAGTACAGTATAGAGCATGGTGCACAGGCTGTGTAGTAGTACAGTATAGAGCATGGTGCACAGGCTGTGTAGTAGTAGCAGTGCAGTGTAGAGCATGGTGCACAGGCTGTGTAGTAGTAGTACAGTATAGAGCATGGTGCACAGGCTGTGTAGTAGTAGTACAGTATAGAGCATGGTGCACAGGCTGTGTAGTAGTACAGTATAGAGCATGGTGCACAGGCTGTGTAGTAGTAGCAGTGCAGTATAGAGCATGGTGCACAGGCTGTGTAGTAGTAGTACAGTATAGAGCATGGTGCACAGGCTGTGTAGTAGTAGTAGTACAGTATAGAGCATGGTACACAGGCTGTGTAGTAGTAGTACAGTATAGAGCATGGTGCACAGGCTGTGTAGTAGTAGTAGTACAGTATAGAGCATGGTGCACAGGCTGTGTAGTAGTAGTACAGTATAGAGCATGGTGCACAGGCTGTGTAGTAGTAGTAGTACAGTATAGAGCATGGTGCACAGGCTGTGTAGTAGTAGTAGTACAGTATAGAGCATGGTACACAGGCTGTGTAGTAGTAGTACAGTATAGAGCATGGTGCACAGGCTGTGTAGTAGTAGTAGTACAGTATAGAGCATGGTGCACAGGCTGTGTAGTAGTAGTACAGTATAGAGCATGGTGCACAGGCTGTGTAGTAGTAGTAGTAGTACAGTATAGAGCATGGTGCACAGGCTGTGTAGTAGTAGTACAGTATAGAGCATGGTGCACAGGCTGTGTAGTAGTAGCAGTGCAGTATAGAGCATGGTGCACAGGCCGTGTAGTAGTAGCAGTACAGTATAGAGCATGGTGCACAGGCTGTGTAGTAGTACAGTATAGAGCATGGTGCACAGGCTGTGTAGTAGTAGTACAGTATAGAGCATGGTGCACAGGCTGTGTAGTAGTAGTACAGTATAGAGCATGGTGCACAGGCTGTGTAGTAGTAGCAGTACAGTATAGAGCATGGTGCACAGGCTGTGTAGTAGTAGTACAGTATAGAGCATGGTGCACAGGCTGTGTAGTAGTAGCAGTGCAGTATAGAGCATGGTGCACAGGCTGTGTAGTAGTAGTAGCAGTACAGTATAGAGCATGGTGCACAGGCTGTGTAGTAGTAGTAGTAGTAGTACAGTATAGAGCATGGTGCACAGGCTGTGTAGTAGTAGTAGTACAGTATAGAGCATGGTGCACAGGCTGTGTAGTAGTAGTACAGTATAGAGCATGGTGCACAGGCTGTGTAGTAGTAGTACAGTATAGAGCATGGTGCACAGGCTGTGTAGTAGCAGTACCGTATAGAGCATGGTGCACAGGCTGTGTAGTCGTAGTCGGAGGGCCCTGTTCTCACACGTCTTGTCTCCCCCTGCAGGCCAGTAATGGGGGGACGTTCAGTGACTACTCCTCCTCCGTCCCCTCCACTCCCAGTATCAGTCAGCGTGAATTGCGTATTGAGACCATCGCAGCGTCCAGCACCCCGACCCCGATCCGAAAGCAAAGCAAGCGCCGCTCCAACATCTTTACAGTGAGTACTATGGAAAGATGGGGCAGATCGCACCCGCTGCTGCTTGAGCAGGCAGAATATGTGAGGTTCAAGCCTTGAAATAAGACGCAGGAAAGAGGCGGAATCCAGGTAAATCCGCAGCATCTGAATGCGACCATTGCAATGTTGTGCCGGGGGCGGGGGAGGAGCTACAGGTAGTGCTGAGGGGGGAGGGAGGCTACAGGTAGTGCTGGGGGGGGAGGGAGGAGCTACAGGTAGTGCTGAGGGGGGAGGGAGGAGCTACAGGTAGTGCTGGGGGGGGAGGGAGGAGCTACAGGTAGTGCTGAGGGGGGAGGGAGGAGCTACAGGTAGTGCTGAGGAGGGAGGGAGGAGCTACAGGTAGTGCTGAGGGGGGAGGGAGGAGCTACAGGTAGTGCTGAGGGGGGAGGGAGGAGCTACAGATAGTGCTGGGGGGGAGGGAGGAGCTACAGGTAGTGCTGGGGGGGGAGGGAGGAGCTACAGGTAGTGCTGAGGGGGGAGGGAGGAGCTACAGGTAGTGCTGAGGAGGGAGGGAGGAGCTACAGGTAGTGCTGAGGGGGGAGGGAGGAGCTACAGGTAGTGCTGAGGGGGGGAGGGAGGAGCTACAGATAGTGCTGGGGGGGAGGGAGGAGCTACAGGTAGTGCTGGGGGGGGAGGGAGGAGCTACAGGTAGTGCTGAGGGGGGAGGGAGGAGCTACAGGTAGTGCTGAGGAGGGAGGGAGGAGCTACAGGTAGTGCTGAGGGGGGAGGAAGGAGCTACAGGTAGTGCTGAGGGGGGAGGGAGGAGCTACAGGTAGTGCTGAGGAGGGAGGGAGGAGCTACAGATAGTGCTGAGGAGGGAGGGGGGACTACAGGTAGTGCTGAGGGGGGAGGGAGGAGCTACAGGTAGTGCTGAGGGGGGGAGGGAGGAGCTACAGGTAGTGCTGAGGAGGGAGGGGGGACTACAGGTAGTGCTGAGGGGGGAGGGAGGAGCTACAGGTAGTGCTGAGGGGGGAGGGAGGAGCTACAGGTAGTGCTGAGGGGGGAGGGGGGACTACAGGTAGTGCTGAGGGGGGACTACAGGTAGTGCTGAGGGGGGAGGGAGGAGCTACAGGTAGTGCTGAGGGGGGAGGGGGGACTACAGGTAGTGCTGAGGGGGGAGGGGGGACTACAGGTAGTGCTGAGGGGGGAGGGGGGACTACAGGTAGTGCTGAGGGGGGAGGGAGGAGCTACAGGTAGTGCTCAGGGCGGGGGAGGAGCTACAGGCAGTGGGAAGGGGGGACTACAGGTAGTGCTGAGGGGGGAGGGAGGAGCTACAGGTAGTGCTGAGGGGGGAGGGAGGAGCTACAGGTAGTGCTGAGGGGGGGAGGGAGGAGCTACAGGTAGTGCTGAGGGGGGAGGGAGGAGCTACAGGCAGTGCTGAGGGGGGAGGGAGGAGCTACAGGCAGTGCTGAGGGGGGAGGGAGGAGCTACAGGCAGTGCTGAGGGGGGACTACAGGTAGTGCTGAGGGGGGACTACAGGTAGTGCTGAGGGGGGACTACAGGTAGTGCTGAGGGGGGACTACAGGTAGTGCTGAGGGGGGACTACAGGTAGTGCTGAGGGGGGACTACAGGTAGTGCTGAGGGGGGACTACAGGTAGTGCTGAGGGGGGACTACAGGTAGTGCTGAGGGGGGGACTACAGGTAGTGCTGCGGGGGGAGGGAGGAGCTACAGGTAGTGCTGAGGGGGGAGGGAGGAGCTACAGGTAGTGCTGAGGGGGAGGGGGGACTACAGGTAGTGCTGAGGGGGGAGGGAGGAGCTACAGGTAGTGCTGAGGGGGGGACTACAGGTAGTGCTGCGGGGGGAGGGAGGAGCTACAGGTAGTGCTGAGGGGGGAGGGAGGAGCTACAGGCAGTGCTGAGGGGGGAGGGAGGAGCTACAGGTAGTGCTGAGGGGGGACTACAGGTAGTGCTGAGGGGGGACTACAGGTAGTGCTGAGGGGGGACTACAGGTAGTGCTGAGGGGGGACTACAGGTAGTGCTGAGGGGGGACTACAGGTAGTGCTGAGGGGGGACTACAGGTAGTGCTGAGGGGGGACTACAGGTAGTGCTGAGGGGGGGACTACAGGTAGTGCTGCGGGGGGAGGGAGGAGCTACAGGTAGTGCTGCGGGGGGAGGGAGGAGCTACAGGTAGTGCTGAGGGGGGAGGGGGGACTACAGGTAGTGCTGAGGGGGGAGGGAGGAGCTACAGGTAGTGCTGAGGGGGGGACTACAGGTAGTGCTGCGGGGGGAGGGAGGAGCTACAGGTAGTGCTGAGGGGGGAGGGAGGAGCTACAGGTAGTGCTGAGGGGGGGGGGGAGCTACAGGCAGTGCTGAGGGGGGACTACAGGTAGTGCTGAGGGGGGACTACAGGTAGTGCTGAGGGGGGACTACAGGTAGTGCTGAGGGGGGACTACAGGTAGTGCTGAGGGGGGACTACAGGTAGTGCTGAGGGGGGACTACAGGTAGTGCTGAGGGGGGGACTACAGGTAGTGCTGCGGGGGGAGGGAGGAGCTACAGGTAGTGCTGAGGGGGGAGGGAGGAGCTACAGGTAGTGCTGAGGGGGGAGGGGGGACTACAGGTAGTGCTGAGGGGGGAGGGAGGAGCTACAGGTAGTGCTGAGGGGGGGACTACAGGTAGTGCTGCGGGGGGAGGGAGGAGCTACAGGTAGTGCTGAGGGGGGAGGGAGGAGCTACAGGTAGTGCTGAGGGGGGAGGGGGGACTACAGGTAGTGCTGAGGGGGGAGGGAGGAGCTACAAGTAGTGCTGAGGGGGGAGGGAGGAGCTACAGGTAGTGCTGAGGGGGAGGGAGGAGCTACAGGTAGTGCTGAGGAGGAAGGGGGGACTACAGGTAGTGCTGAGGGGGAGGGAGGGAGGGAGGAGCTACAGATAGTGCTGAGGGAGGAGGGGGGACTACAGGTAGTGGGGAGGGGGGACTACAGGTAGTGCTGAGGGGGAGGGAGGGAGGAGCTACAGGTAGTGCTGAGGGGGGAGGGGGGACTACAGGTAGTGCTGAGGGGGGAGGGAGGAGCTACAGGTTGTGCTGAGGGAGGAGCTACAGGTAGTGCTGAGGGGGGAGGGGGGACTACAGGTAGTGCTGAGGGGGGAGGGAGGAGCTACAGGTAGTGCTGAGGGGGGAGGGGGGACTACAGGTAGTGCTGAGGGGGGAGGGAGGAGCTACAGGTAGTGCTGAGGGGGGAGGGGGACTACAGGTAGTGCTGAGGGGGGAGGGAGTAGCTACAGGTAGTGCTGAGGGGGGAGGGGGGACTACAGGTAGTGCTGAGGGGGGAGGGGGGACTACAGGTAGTGCTGAGGGGGGAGGGAGGAGCTACAGGTAGTGCTGAGGGGGGAGGGGCGCTACAGGTAGTGCTGAGGGGGGAGGGGCGCTACAGGTAGTGCTGAGGGGGGAGGGGGGACTACAGGTAGTGCTGAGGAGGGAGGGAGGAGCTACAGGTAGTGCTGAGGGCGGGGGAGGAGCTACAGGCAGTGGGAAGGGGGGACTACAGGTAGTGCTGAGGGGGGAGGGAGGAGCTACAGGTAGTGCTGAGGGGGGAGGGAGGAGCTACAGGTAGTGCTGAGGGGGGAGGGAGGAGCTACAGGTAGTGCTGAGGGGGGAGGGAGGAGCTACAGGTAGTGCTGAGGGGGGAGGGAGGAGCTACAGGTAGTGCTGAGGGGGGAGGGAGGAGCTACAGGTAGTGCTGAGGGGGGAGGGAGGAGCTACAGGTAGTGCTGAGGGGGGAGGGAGGAGCTACAGGTAGTGCTGAGGGGGGAGGGAGGAGCTACAGGCAGTGCTGAGGGGGGGAGGGAGGAGCTACAGGCAGTGCTGAGGGGGGAGGGAGGAGCTACAGGCAGTGCTGAGGGGGGAGGGAGGAGCTACAGGCAGTGCTGAGGGGGGAGGGGGGACTACAGGTAGTGCTGAGGGGGGAGGGGGGACTACAGGTAGTGCTGAGGGGGGACTACAGGTAGTGCTGAGGGGGGAGGGAGGAGCTACAGGTAGTGCTGAGGGGGGAGGGGGGACTACAGGTAGTGCTGAGGGGGGGACTACAGGTAGTGCTGCGGGGGGAGGGAGGAGCTACAGGTAGTGCTGAGGGGGGAGGGAGGAGCTACAGGTAGTGCTGAGGGGGGAGGGGGGACTACAGGTAGTGCTGAGGGGGGAGGGAGGAGCTACAGGTAGTGCTGAGGGGGGAGCGGGGACTACAGGTAGTGCTGAGGGGGGAGGGGGGACTACAGGTAGTGCTGAGGGGGGAGGGAGGAGCTACAGGTTGTGCTGAGGGAGGAGCTACAGGTGCTGAGGGAGGAGCTACAGGTAGTGCTGAGAGGGGAAGGGAGGAGCTACAGGTAGTGCTGAGGGGGGAGGGGGGACTACAGGTAGTGCTGAGGGGGGAGGGAGGAGCTACAGGTAGTGCTGAGGGGGGAGGGGGGACTACAGGTAGTGCTGAGGGGGGGACTACAGGTAGTGCTGCGGGGGGAGGGAGGAGCTACAGGTAGTGCTGAGGGGGGAGGGAGGAGCTACAGGTAGTGCTGAGGGGGGAGGGGGGACTACAGGTAGTGCTGAGGGGGAGGGAGGAGCTACAGGTAGTGCTGAGGGGGTAGGGGGGACTACAGGTAGTGCTGAGGGGGGAGGGAGGAGCTACAGGTAGTGCTGAGGGGGGAGGGAGGAGCTACAGGTAGTGCTGAGGGGGGAGGGGGGACTACAGGTAGTGCTGAGGGGGGAGGGAGGAGCTACAGGTAGTGCTGAGGGGGGAGGGAGGAGCTACAGGTAGTGCTGAGGGGGGAGGCAGGAGCTACAGGTAGTGCTGAGGGGGGAGGGAGGAGCTACAGGTAGTGCTGAGGGGGGGAGGGGAGGAGCTACGGGGAGGGGGAGGAGCTACAGGTAGTGCTGAGGGGGGAGTGAGCAGCTACAGGTAGTGCTGAGGGGGGAGGGAGGAGCTACAGGTAGTGCTGAGGGGGGAGGGAGGAACTACAGGTAGTGCTGAGGGGGGAGGGAGGAGCTACAGGTAGTGCTGAGGGGGGGAGGGAGGAGCTACAGGTAGTGGGGAGGGGGGACTACAGGTAGTGCTGAGGGAGGAGGGGGGACTACAGGTAGTGCTGAGGGAGGAGGGGGGACTACAGGTAGTGCTGAGGGAGGAGGGGGGACTACAGGTAGTGCTGAGGGGGGAGGGAGGAGCTACAGGTAGTGCTGAGGGGGGAGGGGGGACTACAGGTAGTGGGGAGGGGGGACTACAGGTAGTGGGGAGGGGGGACTACAGGTAGTGGGGAGGGGGGACTACAGGTAGTGGGGAGGGGGGACTACAGGTAGTGGGGAGGGGGGACTACAGGTAGTGGGGAGGGGGGACTACAGGTAGTGCTGAGGGAGGAGGGGGGACTACAGGTAGTGCTGAGGGAGGAGGGGGGACTACAGGTAGTGCTGAGGGGGGAGGGAGGAGCTACAGGTAGTGCTGAGGGGGGAGGGGGGACTACAGGTAGTGGGGAGGGGGGACTACAGGTAGTGGGGAGGGGGGACTACAGGTAGTGGGGAGGGGGGACTACAGGTAGTGGGGAGGGGGGACTACAGGTAGTGGGGAGGGGGGACTACAGGTAGTGGGGAGGGGGGACTACAGGTAGTGGGGAGGGGGGACTACAGGTAGTGGGGAGGGGGGACTACAGGTAGTGCTGAGGGGGGAGGTGGGACCTTCCACCCACAGAGAGAGAGACGGTCAGACTAGACCTTCCACCCACAGAGCGAGAGAGAGAGACTGTCAGACTAGACCTTCCACCCACAGAGCGAGAGAGAGAGACTGTCAGACTAGACCTTCCACCCACAGAGCGAGAGAGAGAGACGGTCAGACTAGACCTTCCACCCACAGAGCGAGAGAGAGAGACTGTCAGACTAGACCTTCCACCCACAGAGCGAGAGAGAGAGACGGTCAGACTAGATCTTCCACCCACAGAGCGAGCGAGAGAGACGGTCAGACTAGACCTTCCACCCACAGAGCGAGCGAGAGAGACGGTCAGACTAGACCTTCCACCCACAGAGCGAGCGAGAGAGACGTCAGACTAGACCTTCCACCCACAGAGCGAGCGAGACGGTCAGACTAGACCTTCCACCCACAGAGCGAGAGAGAGAGACGGTCAGACTAGACCTTCCACCCACAGAGCGAGAGAGAGAGACGGTCAGACTAGACCTTCCACCCACAGAGCGAGCGAGAGAGACGGTCAGACTAGACCTTCCACCCACAGAGCGAGAGAGAGAGACGGTCAGACTAGACCTTCCACCCACAGAGCGAGAGAGAGAGACGTCAGACTAGACCTTCCACCCACAGAGCGAGCGAGAGAGACGGTCAGACTAGACCTTCCACCCACAGAGCGAGCGAGAGAGACGGTCAGACTAGACCTTCCACCCACAGAGCGAGCGAGAGAGACGTCAGACTAGACCTTCCACCCACAGAGCGAGCGAGAGAGACGGTCAGACTAGATCTTCCACCCACAGAGCGAGAGAGAGAGACGGTCAGACTAGACCTTCCACCCACAGAGCGAGAGAGACGGTCAGACTAGATCTTCCACCCACAGAGCGAGAGAGAGAGACGGTCAGACTAGACCTTCCACCCACAGAGCGAGAGAGACGGTCAGACTAGACCTTCCACCCACAGAGCGAGAGAGACGGTCAGACTAGACCTTCCACCCACAGAGCGAGAGAGACGGTCAGACTAGACCTTCCACCCACAGAGCGAGAGAGACGGTCAGACTAGACCTTCCACCCACAGAGCGAGCGAGAGAGACGGTCAGACTAGACCTTCCACCCACAGAGCGAGCGAGAGAGACGGTCAGACTAGACCTTCCACCCACAGAGCGAGCGAGAGAGACGGTCAGACTAGACCTTCCACCCACAGAGCGAGCGAGAGAGACGGTCAGACTAGACCTTCCACCCACAGAGCGAGAGAGACGGTCAGACTAGACCTTCCACCCACAGAGCGAGCGAGACGGTCAGACTAGACCTTCCACCCACAGAGCGAGCGAGCGAGACGGTCAGACTAGACCTTCCACCCACAGAGCGAGCGAGAGAGACGGTCAGACTAGACCTTCCACCCACAGAGCGAGCGAGACGGTCAGACTAGACCTTCCACCCACAGAGCGAGCGAGCGAGACGGTCAGACTAGACCTTCCACCCACAGAGCGAGCGAGACGGTCAGACTAGACCTTCCACCCACAGAGCGAGCGAGCGAGACGGTCAGACTAGACCTTCCACCCACAGAGCGAGCGAGAGAGACGGTCAGACTAGACCTTCCACCCACAGAGCGAGCGAGAGAGACGGTCAGACTAGACCTTCCACCCACAGAGCGAGCGAGACGGTCAGACTAGACCTTCCACCCACAGAGCGAGCGAGAGAGACGGTCAGACTAGACCTTCCACCCACAGAGCGAGCGAGAGAGACGGTCAGACTAGACCTTCCACCCACAGAGCGAGCGAGAGAGACGGTCAGACTAGACCTTCCACCCACAGAGCGAGCGAGAGAGACGGTCAGACTAGACCTTCCACCCACAGAGCGAGCGAGAGAGACGTCAGACTAGACCTTCCACCCACAGAGCGAGCGAGAGAGACGGTCAGACTAGACCTTCCACCCACAGAGCGAGCGAGAGAGACGGTCAGACTAGACCTTCCACCCACAGAGCGAGAGAGACGGTCAGACTAGACCTTCCACCCACAGAGTGAGCGAGCGAGACTGTCAGACTAGACCTTCCACCCACAGAGCGAGCGAGAGAGACGGTCAGACTAGACCTTCCACCCACAGAGCGAGCGAGACGCTCAGACACCTCACAGATTGAATGACGGTCATGACAGTAAGACTTCTTGAATTGTCCTGGGACTACAAGTCCTTCGGGGGTCGGAGCTTCCTATTTACAAGATCTTCCATCACTGCCGAGTCCTGGTGATCTGTGTAATGGGCTGGGATTTGTGGGACCTTACCGGAACTAGAGGTCCCTGGATGGATACTGCCAAGACTCCTAAATTACCAGGACTTACCCAAATTACCCAACCACCAGTGTATGATCGCTGCCCAGATCTGGCCATGAAATCACCCCGGGACAAGAAGGTGTCAGGTTTAGTCTTTGAGTAGTGAAAGTAAGACCACAGAGGGACGTAGACCACTACAAGGGACTCTGCAGCGCTCCTGGGGGGTCTCTCCTGACCCCGGAGGGGCAGACTCCTGGACGACGGAAGATCTGGGAGCTGCAGGACCTGCTTCCATGGCGATGCTTGGCTGACGGGTACAGACTGGCCTGATATATGGGACCTGGACACAAGACAGGGACATAGGGGCAGGGTAGGCCGTAGAGGGTCTCGCGATGACTGAGCGGGGTAGATTGAGGAATGGGTTTTGTCTTCATAACAATATGTTTTCACCTGAGAACATCGTTCCCCAAATCTCCTGGTCTCTTCATGATGACGGAGAGAGAGAGAATACGGAGAAGCCTCAACATTGTCCTTGTCCCTTTTTCACTTCCTGAGCTGTGGCCCGGCCTGACCTCCGCTCCTGGCCTGATATATGATAGAGCGCAGGGTATTCGGACGACGATTACCTGGTAGATGGAGGAACGAGGGTACTGGGGCGCGGAGTAGCAGCGACTAGTAGCCTCATGTCCGGCTACTCCACGCCCCAGTAGCCACTTAAAAAAATTATCATATACAGGCATTAAAGTTTACAAAAGGATAGCCGGGACATGAGGATTAGCCCAAACAAGTCCCATTCATTCACCTACCACCCCTTCTACCTTTATAGGTTCCCTTTAAGACTTGGAGACGTCCTGCCCTGCTGTGCTTTCCTAACATGGAGCACATAATCTTTCTTGTTCCTTCCCATTTTCAAGTTTTTAATGTCCAAGCAGTTTGTCGATGTTTCTCTCCTTGGTTCCTCATGTTTTCAGGGTTATCCTGGGGAGATTATCAGGATCTTTACCTGAATGGTCTCTGTAGACTGCCCTGGTATGTGGTCTGTGGCAAGAATTTCCTCCTCTGTCTTTTATTAACCAGACAGAGGGGCCACCATCGCGGGCTATAACCTCCTTTGGCTAACCACTTTTACTTCTGATCCCCATATACACTCGTAAGAGAAGACGATACCCGGCTCCCTCGCCCTCCCTGTCCGACGACGCCCGCTCCCTGTCCGACGACGCCCGGCTCCCTGTCCGGCGGCGCCCGGCTCCCTGTCCGGCGACGCCCGGCTCCCTGTCCGACGACGCCCGGCTCCCTCGCCCTCCCTGTCCGACGACGCCCGGCTCCCTCGCCCTCCCTGTCCGACGACGCCCGGCTCCCTCGCCCTCCCTGTCCGACGACGCCCGGCTCCCTCGCCCTCCCTGTCCGACGACGCCCGGCTCCCTCGCCCTCCCTGTCCGACGACGCCCGGCTCCCTCGCCCTCCCTGTCCGACGACGCCCGGCTCCCTCGCCCTCCCTGTCCGACGACGCCCGGCTCCCTCGCCCTCCCTGTCCGACGACGCCCGGCTCCCTCGCCCTCCCTGTCCGCCGGCGCCCGGCTCCCTGTCCACCGGCGCCCGGCTCCCTCGCCCCCCACCCTTTACGCTCTCTTTACTAGACCAGTAGTCATGAAACGGAGATGAATGCATTGCCCAAAAATGGCCAAATTCTCATTTGTAGCTGTAAGAATTAGTGATGAGTAGCTGAGGTCAGGCTGTAGTGCCACGCCATGTAATGCCCTTGTGTATAGATGCTCTCGGCCTCGTCTTCTTATCCTCTCTACCTCTCGCCTCCTCTCATCTGTCCTGTGTGTTGTCTTGGTTGTACATGATGTTCTAGCATCTCTCCAGGTGTGTTTGGTTCCTCATGAGTCTTCTCGTCCTCCCCATGTGCATTTTGACATTGTGTACATGACCGATCAGTGTGAGAGTCTCCTCACTTGGTCCTTTTCTCTACCGGAACCTTTCACCTTTTCTAGACTGGGACGTTTCAGAGGCTTCCGCTGGCTCCCCTGCCGCCTCCTCAGAGTCGTGTGTCTGTTCTCCGCAAGTATCTGACTGCTCACTCTACCAACTGCCCCTGAGTGGTGGCCTTACGCCCATTCTTCCTCCCTGTTGTGGGGTAGTGACTGAACGGAAATATACGGGACACCCCTCTTCCTCCTTTCCCTCCGTGCCTGGGCAGGGGGCCGCTGAGTGCTGGGGACCTTCTCAGTTGGACAGCCGCTTTCCACCCTGCAGCCTGCACGGACCTGCCTCTTCCTGGATAAGACATTGAGATTTGGATGTGGGGTTCCTCATGGGAACCCCCAGCCTCCCCTCCCCCATTGACATGCTGCTGTTTTTTCCTGTCTGAATGTAACCCTTGTGCTGTGTACCTCCATGGGAAGCACCTTTCTGGAGCCAGCGTTTTGCGGATTGTACATGTACTTCTTTCTTTGCTCTCAGAACTCGCCCTGTACATATAGAGCTCCATGGCGGACCACCAAGTGTCGATAATGCTGTTTTGTACCAGATTCCTTCTTTTCTTTTCTGGGTTTTGTTCTGGTGACAGTCTGTAACTTAATAAACTGGTTGGAATGAGCCGTTTGCCTGTGTTGTCCCCTTCATGCATGTTGACATTTCACGCCTGTCTCCATGCAGGATTCCTGCTGCCGCACAGGATAGGTGGGGGGGTGGGGGGGGGTACTGAGGATCTGGGGGGTGGGGGCGGGAGGTGTGTGTGGATCCCTACCCCCCTGTCTGAGTGCATGACCTCTACGACTCTTCCTTGTCCTGCAGTGATCCTGTTGTCACCCCCTTCACCGAGCAGCAGCCCCTAAAGTCCTCCCTTGGTTACACCTTGTATTTTGATTGTGTGTGCCCCCCTCACAGAGCATGATGGCCTGTTGTGCGCTGATGGCGTCTGCGCATGCGCTGTTCTCCCTCCTGTACCATTGTAATGTGCGCCTGTATCTTGTTCTCTTCCAGTCTCGGAGGGGCGCAGAGGTGGACAGAGAGAAGAGGGCCCCGGAATGTAAATCTGAGAGTGTTGGCAGTGGAAGAGCCATTCCTATCAAACAGGTGGGGCGCCCCCTGAGCTGAGAGCTTGTATGACGTGTGCTGTGCATGTTCTGGGGGAGGTAGTAGAGAGGGGCAGGTAGCTCATTGCTATCCCGCGGCGCCAGCCGGAATCCCGTCTGTCACTGTGCACTCGCTGTGTGTGTCGCTCCGTGTGCTCAATGCTTTCTACATCACCTCGCTGCTTTCTGTGTCACTATTGCTCATGCTCTATGTGTGTGAGAGGAAAGTATAACTCTCATCGTCTAATGTACAGTATAGATGATGACTTCTCCTATAGTCTATCATCTGCCATGTGTAGCTGCCGGGCTCGTGCTCAGCGCTTTGATTCGTACAGAAGTGACACCCTTCATTCACAACAACGTAGGATGGGACCTCAATCAACCCATGAAGTCACAACACGCTGGATCTTGAACCCACTTTTGGATTTTTGATGTAATTGATGGGGAAACTCTGGTGAAAGTGTCATCACAGAACATACCATGCAAAAAGCAGCCAGTGATGTCAGGGCGTACGACTCTCTGCTATAGACCATGGAGTTCCGCACTATAGATTATTTTGGATTTTAACCAAGCTAACACAGCCCACAGCCCCTGGCGAAGGGTTAGTTTTAAGCCTTCATGTTCCCAGCTACATATTGGTTCCCCCGTTTCGCATTCCAGGGCCGGACAGCGATGGACTCTAAGTGTGGGTGGCCGGATGGCGGTGGTCTCTAGCCTCAGGGGCCATTGCACTCCAAGCTCAGGCCGGGGGGTGGCACACTCTAGGTGCATCCTGGGTAACAGCGTTCTCTAGGCTCAGACGGCATTGCACTCGAAGTGTGGGCCAGGCAGCAGCACTCTCTGGGCTCAGACGACAGTGGTCTCTAGGCTCGGGCGGCATTGCACTCTAGGCTCAGGCCAGGCGGCGCACTCTAGGCGTGGGCCACGCAGTGACACTGTGAGTGTGCTCGGGCGGCAGCGAAGGCTGGGCGACGGCGGTCTCTAGATGTGGGCAGCATTGCATTCTAGGCGCGGTCTGGGCGGTGGTCTCTTGGCTCGGGCGGCATTGCCCTCTTGGTGGCGGCAGTCTTTTGGCTCGGACAGCATTGCACTCTAGGCATGGGCTGGGCGGCGGCAGTCTCTTGGCTCGGGTGGCAATGCACTCTGGGCGGCGGCGGTCTCTTGGCTTGGGCGGCATGGCATTCTAGGCACGGGGTGGCCGGCGGCGGTCTCTAGGCTTAGGCGGCTTTGCACTCTAGGCATCTGCTGGGTGGCAGCGGCGGCGGTCTCTTGGCTCGGGCGGCGGTCTCTTGGCTCGGGCGGCATTGCACTCTGGGCGGCGGCGGTCTCTTGGCTCGGGCGGCATTGCACTCTGGGCGGCGACGGTCTCTTGGCTCGGGCGGCATCGCACTGTAGACGTGGTCCCAGACTTATGAGGATCAGAATTATACGTTTTGCCCTAAAGATTGTCGTCCTGACCATACACTGTAGGTGAGGAGAAGCCTCTTAAATGGGTTGAGCGTAATATTGGAATCCCCAATTACATTCGAAGTATTCAGGATGAACAATAGATGAACTATTCAGGGCTTCCAGACCTAAACCGCTTTGAAGGAAAATCTAGAATAAACTCTGTAAGCTGGTGACCCAGACGAGACAAGAGCTGGAGTGCCGGAGCTGGCCCTGTCTAAGGCGCATCTCAAGCGAGATTAGTCTATCAATCAACAGTTACCTCCAGGTAAGAACTACAGCAACTTCTACATTCATAACTTTTATTGGCGCTCTAAATAATCACAAGGCTTAAGTTATTGATAAGTAAAAACTTTGTGAATATCAGCACACAGGGGTTTACTAACACCTGGAAGATCTTCAAATTGTTGAAGGTTATTGGCCAGAAATGGACCTGAAGTACTAAAGTAGGTGAATGAAGAGCTGGGAAGTGTGAACAGCTACCCAATCACCTTCACCAATCAATCACTTAACCCTTGAGATTATTTTAAATATTGTCAATAAGAATTTTGTTTTGATAAATGAACAGTCTAGTTCTCAGCCCAGATTGTAACAGCAGGGAGCATGTGCTTCCCACCACCCTAGGGCAAGATCACATGTCAGCCCAGCAGTCGCCCCTCCGTGTCGAATATGTAAAAGTAGCGAAAAGGTCTGAAGGTGTTGATGTAATGAAGATATTCCTTTTTTAAAACCAGATGAGTGGCATGGGATTTGTGTCTGCTTTCCTTTCCGGCTCCGTGTCCACCACCATCATTCCTGCCCCGTCCTCTTTGTTTTGTGTTTTCGGTGGTGCACATCTGGGTGAGAAGGATAATTCTGTTAACCCTAAGTCTCAAAAACCTCCACACCCCTAGACTCAAGTGGAGATGACCCACTAGACACAAGTGGAGAACTGGTGAATGACCCTCTAGACACAAGTGTAGAAGTGGTGGAGACACAAGTGGAGAACTGGTGAGATGACCCACTAGACACAAGTGTAGAAGTGGTGGAGACACAAGTGGAGAACTGGTGAGATGACCCACTAGACACAAGTGTAGAAGTGGTGGAGACACAAGTGGAGATGACCCACTTGACACAAGTGTAGAAGTGGTGGAGACACAAGTGGAGATGACCCACTAGACACAAGTGGAGAAGTGGTGGAGACACAAGTGAAGGTGACCCACTAGACACAAGTGTAGAAGTGGTGGAGACACAAGTGGAGATGACCCACTCGACACAAGTGTAGAACTGGTGGAGATGACCCACTAGACACAAGTGTAGAAGTGGTGGAGACACAAGTGGAGATGACCCACTTGACACAAGTGTAGAAGTGGTGGAGACACAAGTGGAGATGACCCACTAGACACAAGTGGAGAACTGGTGAGATGCCCCTCTAGACACAAGTGTAGAAGTGGTGGAGACACAAGTGGAGAACTGGTGAGATGACCCACTAGACACAAGTGTAGAAGTAGTGGAGACACAAGTGGAGATGACCCACTTGACACAAGTGTAGAAGTGGTGGAGACACAAGTGGAGATGACCCACTTGACACAAGTGTAGAAGTGGTGGAGACACAAGTGGAGATGACCCACTAGACACAAGTGTAGAAGTGGTGGAGACACAAGTGAAGGTGACCCACTAGACACAAGTGTAGAAGTGGTGGAGACACAAGTGGAGATGACCCACTCGACACAAGTGTAGAAGTGGTGGAGACACAAGTGGAGATGACCCACTAGACACAAGTGGAGATGACCCACTAGACACAAGTGTAGAAGTGGTGGAGACGCAAGTGGAGATGACCCACTTGACACAAGTGTAGAAGTGGTGGAGACACAAGTGGAGATGACCCACTAGACACAAGTGGAGAACTGGTGAGATGACCCTCTAGACACAAGTGTAGAAGTGGTGGAGACACAAGTGGAGAACTGGTGAGATGACCCACTAGACACAAGTGTAGAAGTAGTGGAGATGACCCACTTGACACAAGTGTAGAAGTGGTGGAGACACAAGTGGAGATGACCCACTAGACACAAGTGTAGAAGTGGTGGAGACACAAGTGGAGATGACCCACTAGACACAAGTGTAGAAGTGGTGGAGACACAAGTGGAGATGACCCACTCGACACAAGTGTAGAACTGGTGGAGACACAAGTGGAGATGACCCACTAGACACAAGTGGAGAACTGGTGAGATGACCCACTAGACACAAGTGGAGAAGTGGTGGAGACACAAGTGGAGATGACCCACTAGACACAAGTGGAGATGACCCACTAGACACAAGTGGAGATGACCCACTAGACACAAGTGTAGAAGTGGTGGAGACGCAAGTGGAGATGACCCACTAGACACAAGTGGAGATGACCCACTAGAGACAAGTGTAGAACTGGTGGAGACACAAGTGGAGATGACCCACTAGACACAAGTGGAGAAGTGGTGGAGACACAAGTGGAGATGACCCACTAGACACAAGTGGAGAAGTGGTGGAGACACAAGTGGAGATGACCCACTAGACACAAGTGGAGAAGTGGTGGAGACACTAGTGTAGAAGTGGTGGAGATGACCCACTAGACACAAGTGTAGAAGTGGTGGAGACGCAAGTGGAGATGACCCACTAGACACAAGTGTAGAAGTGGTGGAGACACAAGTGGAGATGACCCACTAGACAAAAGTGGAGAAGTGGTGGAGACACAAGTGGAGATGACCCACTAGACACAAGTGGAGAAGTGGTGGAGACACAAGTGGAGATGACCCACTAGACACAAGTGGAGAAGTGGTGGAGACACAAGTGGAGATGACCCACTAGACACAAGTGGAGAAGTGGTGGAGACACAAGTGGAGATGACCCACTAGACACAAGTGGAGAAGTGGTGGAGACACAAGTGGAGATGACCCACTAGACACAAGTGGAGATGACCCACTAGACACAAGTGTAGAAGTGGTGGAGACACAAGTGGAGATGACCCACTAGACACAAGTGGAGAAGTGGTGGAGACACTAGTGTAGAAGTGGTGGAGATGACCCACTAGACACAAGTGTAGAAGTGGTGGAGACACAAGTGGAGATGACCCACTAGACAAAAGTGGAGAAGTGGTGGAGACACAAGTGGAGATGACCCACTAGACACAAGTGGAGAAGTGGTGGAGACACAAGTGGAGATGACCCACTAGACACAAGTGGAGATGACCCACTAGACACAAGTGGAGATGACCCACTAGACACAAGTGGAGATGACCCACTAGACACAAGTGGAGATGACCCACTAGACACAAGTGGAGATGACCCACTAGACACAAGTGGAGATGACCCACTAGACACAAGTGGAGATGACCCACTAGACACAAGTGGAGATGACCCACTAGACACAAGTGGAGATGACCCACTAGACACAAGTGTAGAAGTGGTGGAGACACAAGTGGAGATGTGGTGGAGACACAAGTGGAGATGACCCACTAGACACAAGTGGAGATGACCCACTAGACACAAGTGGAGATGACCCACTAGACACAAGTGGAGATGACCCACTAGACACAAGTGGAGATGACCCACTAGACACAAGTGTAGAAGTGGTGGAGACACAAGTGGAGATGACCCACTAGACACAAGTGTAGAAGTGGTGGAGACGCAAGTGGAGATGACCCACTAGACACAAGTGTAGAAGTGGTGGAGACACAAGTGGAGATGACCCACTAGACTAGACACAAGTGTAGCGCTTGTGGAGACATAAGTGGAGATGACCCACTAGACACAAGTGTAGAAGTGGTGGAGACAAGTGGAGATGACCCACTAGACACAAGTGTAGAAGTGGTGGAGACACAAGGTGAGATGACCCACTAGACACAGTTGGAGATGACCCACTAGACACAAGTGTAGAAGTGGTGGAGACACAAGTGGAGATGACCCACTAGACACAAGTGGAGATGACCCACTAGACACAAGTGGAGATGACCCACTAGACACAAGTGGAGATGACCCACTAGACACAAGTGTAGAAGTGGTGGAGACGCAAGTGGAGATGACCCACTAGACACAAGTGTAGAAGTGGTGGAGACGCAAGTGGAGATGACCCACTAGACACAAGTGTAGAAGTGGTGGAGACACAAGTGGAGATGACCCACTAGACACAAGTGTAGAAGTGGTGGAGACACAAGTGGAGATGACCCACTAGACACAAGTGTAGAAGTGGTGGAGACAAGTGGAGATGACCCACTAGACACAAGTGTAGAAGTGGTGGAGACACAAGTGGAGATGACCCACTAGACACAAGTGGAGATGACCCACTAGACACAAGTGTAGAAGTGGTGGAGACACAAGGTGAGATGACCCACTAGACACAAGTGGAGATGACCCTAATGTAAAACCAGGTTTATTCAAAGCGTTTACAAATTTTTATCAATCACAAAGCTCAACTGGGCAGATTTATCAAGTGTCGTAGAGTTGGACTAGACAGATTTATTGCTTTGTCTGATGATGAATGCTAAATCTGGCGTAGTTTTAGAAATACCGTATATACTCGTGTGTCGCGGCTCCCCCTGTCTCCTCTTCAGTCTTCTATCTTCTCTAACCGGCAGAGTTGCGTCCATGTGATCTGCCGGCCGTCGCACACTGTGATGCAGCGCACAGTGTGCGATGGCCAGCAGATCACTTGGAAGCAACTCGGCCGGCTAGAGAAGATAGAAGAGTGAAGAAGCCGCCGGGAGCCGCAATGGGGATCGGGAGCCGCAACGAACATCGGGAACACCGTAGGGTGAGTATTACGTTTTTTTTGGGTTTTTTTTTTAGCTGCCTGCATGCTACACGGGGGCAGGCTGGCTGCATGCTACACGGGGGCAGGCTGGCTGGCTGCATGCTACACGGGGGCAGGCTGGCTGGCTGCATGCTACATGGGGGCAGGCTGGCTGGCTGCATGCTACACGGGGGCAGGCTGGCTGGCTGCATGCTACACGGGGGCAGGCTGGCTGGCTGCATGCTACACGGGGGCAGGCTGGCTGGCTGCATGCTACACGGGGGCAGGCTGGCTGGCTGCATGCTACACGGGGGCAGGCTGGCTGGCTGCATGCTACACGGGGGCAGGCTGGCTGGCTGCATGCTACACGGGGGCAGGCTGGCTGGCTGCATGCTACACGGGGGCAGGCTGGCTGGCTGCATGCTACACGGGGGCAGGCTGGCTGGCTGCATGCTACACGGGGGCAGGCTGGCTGGCTGCATGCTACACGGGGGCAGGCTGGCTGGCTGCATGCTACACGGGGGCAGGCTGGTTGGCTGCATGCTACACGGGGGCAGGCTGGCTGGCTGCATGCTACACGGGGGCAGGCTGGCTGGCTGCATGCTACACGGGGGCAGGCTGGTTGGCTGCATGCTACACGGGGGCAGGCTGGCTGGCTGCATGCTACACGGGGGCAGGCTGGCTGGCTGCATGCTACACGGGGGCAGGCTGGCTGGCTGCATGCTACACGGGGGCAGGCTGGCTGGCTGCATGCTACACGGGGGCAGGCTGGCTGGCTGCATGCTACACGGGGGCAGGCTGGCTGGCTGCATGCTACACGGGGGCAGGCTGGCTGGCTGCATGCTACACGGGGGCAGGCTGGCTGGCTGCATGCTACACGGGGGCAGGCTGGCTGGCTGCATGCTACACGGGGGCAGGCTGGCTGGCTGCATGCTACACGGCAGGCTGGCTGGCTGCATACTACACGGGGGCAGGCTGGCTGGCTGCATACTACACCCTCGATTTATACTCGAGTCAATAGGTTTTCCCAGTTTTCTGTGGTAAAATTAGGGGTGTCGGCTTATACTCGGGTCGGCTTATACTTGAGTATATATGGTATACCATACAAATCCATGATAAACCAGGGACGGTGCTCATAGATGCAGACGCCATTGCCTCCTTCCTTCTAAAATCAGCTTTTAAAATAATGCTGGGTTCCAGATGTAAGAATTGTCCCTGTGGAGCCTTATAGGCGTGTGGAAACCTGTAGCCATTGATGCTTCCCTGGGGGATTCTGGGAAATATGCAAATACATTTTCCAAGGTAAGGAAAACATTGCTCCTTTGTAAGGCAGCTCTATTACCATCAAGCATGACTTTAAGGAAGCCTAATGACATGATGAGGATTTAAAGCAGATTCCAAGCTACAGACGGCGCCAGGAGGTGCTCCAGTTGGCACGCGAGGTGCTCCAGTTGGCACGCGAGGGGCTCCAGTTGGCACGCGAGGGGCTCCAGTTGGCACGCGAGGGGCTCCAGTTGGCACGCGAGGGGCTCCAGTTGGCACGCGAGGGGCTCCAGTTGGCACGCGAGGGGCTCCAGTTGGCACGCGAGGGGCTCCAGTTGGCACGCGAGGGGCTCCAGTTGGCACGCGAGGGGCTCCAGTTGGCGCGGTAGAGCCTCGTCTATTCTTGACTGCTACCAACACAAGAAGATAAAAGAATTGGAATCCTCGGCGCTGTCCACAGCTGGGAATCTGTTCCTTCTGGAGTAGATATCCTGGTTCTGCATCGTGTCATTAGGCTTCTAGAAAGTCATGCTTGATGTATTGGGTCTTACAAGGAAGCTAAGAGGCAATGTTTTCCTTGTCCCATCCTGGGAATCGTACATAAATGATCACAAGTCATCAAGTACAAATGGAAAACCATCTGGATTAAATACATAAAAAACTAAATTTTATGAAAAACCTGACCAATATCCAAAAAATGGCCACAAGCGGTTTTGTATCTCCACATTGTACGAACCCCGGCAAATTATAATAGTGCCAGGAGAAAGTCGTATTAAAGGGATTAAAGGGGTCTCCTCCTCTCGTCTGGGCAGTCACATTCAGTGTCATTAATCTGCCATGTACAAACATTTCTTCAATTGGATGTTATTAAAAAAAAATGTTCCTGTGTGAAGATAATTTCACATAAATGTAGTCATGATGTCCCTTAGAAACAAGATGATACCCTTGGATACAACCACCTCTGCTAGAGGGATTGCACAAAGAAACAGAAGGTTTTTGTATATGAAATGTCCGGGAGTTACTGCAGGTCCTACAGCCGTCCTGAGGTAATGATCGCTGAGTCCTGGGGGTCAGGCAGGACCCAATACCGCATGTCTGGCCACCGCTGCCAGAGTGTGAGGTGGTCGTATCCAAGGAAGCCATCTCGTTTCTAAGGGACAACATGACTACATTTATTAAAAAAATGTTCCTGTGTGAAGATAATTTCTTATAACATCCAATTGAAGAAATTTAATTAAATGTGACTGTCCAGATGGGAAAAGTCCTCCAAATGAAAACTACAGGTGTTCACACAAAAAAGCACGCCCTCACACGGCTACATTGATGAAAAATGGCAAAGTCATGGGACCCAAAAGAGGATTTCTTAAATAAACGAATAAAATTGAACGCTTGTGGTTTGGCCTCCGGGCGTTATGTGCTGCACGCTAAATGAAGGTTTTACCAGGAATAGCAGAAGAGGTAATAAAAGTTCATCTGTTGGAAATCTGAAGCCCAAAACTATTAAAAGTTACTAATTGTCCCGCAAAACCCAAGACCCCATAGATCTGTAATGAGCGATATAAACAGTTCTATCTAGAAGGCGCAGAGCCGGAGCCGTGTCTATTGGTTGCTCCCAGTCTGGGGCTCGGCCAGTGGGATCCATAACCTGCACCACGCGTTTCGCATTGGTTACCACAGCCTTACTGACAGGGTGGTCCCGCGGCCTTACTGACAGGGGGGTCCCGCGGCCTTACTGACAGGGGGGACCCGCGGCCTTACTGACAGGGGGGACCCGCGGCCTTACTGACAGGGGGGTCCCGCGGCCTTACTGACAGGGGGGTCCCGCGGCCTTACTGACAGGGGGGACCCGCGGCCTTACTGACAGGGGGGTCCCGCGGCCTTACTGACAGGGTGGTCCCGCGGCCTTACTGACAGGGGGGTCCCGCGGCCTTACTGACAGGGGGGACCCGCGGCCTTACTGACAGGGGGGTCCCACGGCCTTACTGACAGGGGGGTCATGCGGCCTTACTGACAGGGGGAACCCGCGGCCTTACTGACAGGGGGTCCCGCGGCCTTACTGACAGGGGGGACCCGCGGCCTTACTGACAGAGGGGTCCGTCGGCCTTACTGACAGGGGGGTCCCGCGGCCTTACTGACAGGGGGAACCCGCGGCCTTACTGACAGGGGGGTCCCGCGGCCTTACTGACAGGGGGGACCCGCGGCCTTACTGACAGGGGGGACCCGCGGCCTTACTGACAGGGGGGACCCGCGGCCTTACTGACAGGGGGGACCCGCGGCCTTACTGACAGGGGGGACCCGCGGCCTTACTGACAGGGGGGACCCGCGGCCTTACTGACAGGGGGGACCCGCGGCCTTACTGACAGGGGGGACCCGCGGCCTTACTGACAGGGGGGACCCGCGGCCTTACTGACAGGGGGTCCCGCGGCCTTACTGACAGGGGGGACCCGCGGCCTTACTGACAGGGGGGACCCGCGGCCTTACTGACAGGGGGGACCCGCGGCCTTACTGACAGGGGGGACCCGCGGCCTTACTGACAGGGGGGACCCGCGGCCTTACTGACAGGGGGGTCCCGCGGCCTTACTGACAGGGGGGTCCCGCGGCCTTACTGACAGGGGGGTCCCGCGGCCTTACTGACAGGGGGGTCCCGCGGCCTTACTGACAGGGGGGTCCCGCGGCCTTACTGACAGGGGGGACCCGCGGCCTTACTGACAGGGGGGTCATGCGGCCTTACTGACAGGGGGGTCATGCGGCCTTACTGACAGGGGGAACCCGCGGCCTTACTGACAGGGGGTCCCGCGGCCTTACTGACAGGGGGGACCCGCGGCCTTACTGACAGAGGGGTCCGTCGGCCTTACTGACAGGGGGGTCCCGCGGCCTTACTGACAGGGGGAACCCGCGGCCTTACTGACAGGGGGGTCCCGCGGCCTTACTGACAGGGGGGACCCGCGGCCTTACTGACAGGGGGGACCCGCGGCCTTACTGACAGGGGGGACCCGCGGCCTTACTGACAGGGGGGACCCGCGGCCTTACTGACAGGGGGGACCCGCGGCCTTACTGACAGGGGGGACCCGCGGCCTTACTGACAGGGGGTCCCGCGGCCTTACTGACAGGGGGGACCCGCGGCCTTACTGACAGGGGGGACCCGCGGCCTTACTGACAGGGGGGACCCGCGGCCTTACTGACAGGGGGGACCCGCGGCCTTACTGACAGGGGGGTCCCGCGGCCTTACTGACAGGGGGGTCCCGCGGCCTTACTGACAGGGGGGTCCCGCGGCCTTACTGACAGGGGGGTCCCGCGGCCTTACTGACAGGGGGGTCCCGCGGCCTTACTGACAGAGGGGACCCGCGGCCTTACTGACAGAGGGGTCCGGCGGCCTTACTGACAGAGGGGTCCTGTGGCCAAGTCACTATCCTCCCCAATGTCGTAGTTTAACTATACCCCCCCCCCCCAAAGTGTTGGCTGCCACTACCCTATCTTCCCAAGTGTCAGTGTGTCGCTGTCCTGTTCGAACCTCCCCCTCCCCCCCAATTGTCACCGTCCCCCCAAGCGCCGGCATGTCGCTGTCCTGTCCTACTCCCCTCCAAACCTCCCCCGCCCAGTGTCGTTTTCCTGACCACCTGTCCCCCCCCCCCCCCCAGGGTCGCTGCCCCCCCAAGCGTCGGCATGTCGCTGTCCTGTCCTCCTCCCCCGCCCAGTGTTGTTTTCCTGACCGCCCCCCAGGGTGGCTGTCCCTCCAAGCGCCGGTGTGTGGCTGTCCCGTCCTCCTCTACCACTTGTGCTGACAGATATGAGTTGACTGATCACTAAGGTAATGTATGTTACTTCCCTCAGGACGATAGAGAGCTGGACTTCGGCGGGGGTTACATAGTCATATAGTGCCTTGGGCAGTGTCCCATGTGACAAATATGGCTGAAATGCCGATTTTACAAGGAATACACCTGTTTTCTGGAAACCCAATGTTGAGTGTCAATCTGCTGGGTGCACTTGAGCTCTCTCCCTCTAGGTGGCGCTCCTGGTGTGTGTGAGCTTGTACCTGCTGTGCAGGTACCTTGGATTAGAGGAACAAGTGTGTAGATCCTGCACTCCAAAACGGTTTGTTTTTTTAGTTTCTAAAATGTCAAAATATTTATTCCATGTATTTAAGAAAAGGCTTAGGATCCATAATACAGGAGGCGAGCTGCGCGCCCGAAATATCAAGTTCTTAATCGTTGTGTTTCTAAGCCTCTCAGTGCTGCACTTCCACCATTACATTGAGCCGAGTGTAGCCTCTGCCGAGTGCAGCCTCTGTATGAGCCGAGTGTAGCCTCTGCCGAGTGCAGCCTCTGTATGAGCCGAGTGCAGCCTCTGTATGAGCCGAGTGCAGCCTCTGTATGAGCCGAGTGCAGCCTCTGTATGAGCCGAGTGCAGCCTCTGTATGAGCCGAGTGTAGCCTCTGTATGAGCCGAGTGCAGCCTCTGTATGAGCCGAGTGCAGCCTCTGTATGAGCCGAGTGCAGCCTCTGTATGAGCCGAGTGCAGCCTCTGCATGAGCCGAGTGCAGCCTCTGTATGAGCCGAGTGTAGCCTCTGCCGAGTGCAGCCTCTGTATGAGCCGAGTGTAGCCTCTGTATGAGCCGAGTGTAGCCTCTGTATGAGCCGAGTGCAGCCTCTGTATGAGCCGAGTGCAGCCTCTGTATGAGCCGAGTGCAGCCTCTGTATGAGCCGAGTGCAGCCTCTGTATGAGCCGAGTGCAGCCTCTGTATGAGCCGAGTGCAGCCTCTGTATGAGCCGAGTGCAGCCTCTGTATGAGCCGAGTGCAGCCTCTGTATGAGCCGAGTGTAGCCTCTGTATGAGCCGAGTGCAGCCTCTGTATGAGCCGAGTGCAGCCTCTGTATGAGCCGAGTGTAGCCTCTGCCGAGTGTAGCCTCTGTATGAGCCGAGTGTAGCCTCTGTATGAGCCGAGTGTAGCCTCTGTATGAGCCGAGTGCAGCCTCTGTATGAGCCGAGTGCAGCCTCTGTATGAGCCGAGTGCAGCCTCTGTATGAGCCGAGTGCAGCCTCTGTATGAGCCGAGTGCAGCCTCTGTATGAGCCGAGTGCAGCCTCTGTATGAGCCGAGTGCAGCCTCTGTATGAGCCGAGTGCAGCCTCTGTATGAGCCGAGTGCAGCCTCTGTATGAGCCGAGTGCAGCCTCTGTATGAGCCGAGTGCAGCCTCTGTATGAGCCGAGTGCAGCCTCTGTATGAGCCGAGTGCAGCCTCTGTATGAGCCGAGTGCAGCCTCTGTATGAGCCGAGTGCAGCCTCTGTATGAGCCGAGTGCAGCCTCTGTATGAGCCGAGTGCAGCCTCTGTATGAGCCGAGTGCAGCCTCTGTATGAGCCGAGTGCAGCCTCTGTATGAGCCGAGTGCAGCCTCTGTATGAGCCGAGTGCAGCCTCTGTATGAGCCGAGTGCAGCCTCTGTATGAGCCGAGTGTAGCCTCTGTATGAGCCGAGTGTAGCCTCTGCCGAGTGCAGCCTCTGTATGAGCCGAGTGCAGCCTCTGCCGAGTGCAGCCTCTGTATGAGCCGAGTGCAGCCTCTGCATGAGCCGAGTGCAGCCTCTGCATGAGCCGAGTGCAGCCTCTGCATGAGCCGAGTGCAGCCTCTGCATGAGCCGAGTGCAGCCTCTGCATGAGCCGAGTGCAGCCTCTGCATGAGCCGAGTGCAGCCTCTGCATGAGCCGAGTGCAGCCTCTGCATGAGCCGAGTGCAGCCTCTGCATGAGCCGAGTGCAGCCTCTGCATGAGCCGAGTGCAGCCTCTGCATGAGCCGAGTGCAGCCTCTGCATGAGCCGAGTGCAGCCTCTGCATGAGCCGAGTGCAGCCTCTGCATGAGCCGAGTGCAGCCTCTGCATGAGCCGAGTGCAGCCTCTGCATGAGCCGAGTGCAGCCTCTGCATGAGCCGAGTGCAGCCTCTGCATGAGCCGAGTGCAGCCTCTGCATGAGCCGAGTGCAGCCTCTGCATGAGCCGAGTGCAGCCTCTGCATGAGCCGAGTGCAGCCTCTGCATGAGCCGAGTGCAGCCTCTGCATGAGCCGAGTGCAGCCTCTGCATGAGCCGAGTGCAGCCTCTGCATGAGCCGAGTGCAGCCTCTGTATAGTTCATTCTGACAGGTTACACTGGGTTGGAAGCCTCCTGGTGATACATCCTTCAAGCCTCGCTACCATGTCCCATACTGTCCTTACTGTGTCGTCTTCTCGTTTTTGCTGTGTAATACCTAAATCTAAAGATGAATAAAGGTGTGAATAAGTTTCATTCATAGACTGGTAAGTGCAGCGTGCATTACCTGTATAGAACTTGGTAAATGTGCAAAGATGGCCACTGGTTTCACACTGACCGAGGATGAAAGGTGGCGTCACGTTTAGCGATGTCGGATGGTGGGTTCACACTGACCGAGGATGAAAGGTGGCGTCACGTTTAGCGATGTCGGATGGTGGGTTTATGCTGACCGAGGATGAAAGGTGGCGTCACGTTTAGCGATGTCGGATGGTGGGTTCACACTGACCGAGGATGAAAGGTGGCGTCACATTTAGCGATGTCGGATGGTGGGTTCACACTGACCGAGGATGAAAGGTGGCGTCACGTTTAGCGATGTCGGATGGTGGGTTCACACTGACCGAGGATGAAAGGTGGCGTCACGTTTAGCGATGTCGGATGGTGGGTTCACGCTGACCGAGGATGAAAGGTGGCGTCACGTTTAGCGATGTCGGATGGTGGGTTTATGCTGACCGAGGATGAAAGGTGGCGTCACGTTTAGCGATGTCGGATGGTGGGTTCACGCTGACCGAGGATGAAAGGTGGCGTCACGTTTAGCGATGTCGGATGGTGGGTTCACACTGACCGAGGATGAAAGGTGGCGTCACGTTTAGCGATGTCGGATGGTGGGTTTACGCTGACCGAGGATGAAAGGTGGCGTCACGTTTAGCGATGTATAGTGAGATATCAGAAAGTTCTCTCTCTGATGTTGGGAGATCTGTGGGGCAGAAGTCATATAGGGGTTGGCTGATCAAGGGATAATTTGGATGGTGATTTTTATGTACCGGTGAGCTTATGTTGATGACAAATGGGTAAGATGTGTGTTGGGTTGACGTTGAGATGGTTGGGTTGCTGGATGATGAGTTGATGTAGAAGACATTGAACAGAAGAAATAATTTGGTGGCCTCAGGTAGTCAGTCGTTGAGGTAATGGAGCCTTGGATAGAGGGATGGTGGGCGGATGCATGGAGGGCTTCTGGATGAGGAGAAGGCTCGGCTGGCTGCATGGCGAGATTGCATAGTCGCTGGGAGCATTGGATGTGAGCGGAGGAAAGGTTTCGGGATGGTTTGACCACTTTCTGGGGGAGTCTCCAGGAGAAGATGTCTCATTGTTTTTGTTTTTGCTGTCGGATGGTGGGTTCACGGTGACCGAGGATGAAAGGTGGCGTCACGTTTAGCGATGTCGGATGGTGGGTTCACGGTGACCGAGGATGAAAGGTGGCATCACGTTTAGCGATGTCGGATGGTGGGTTCACAGTGACCGAGGATGAAAGGTGGCGTCACGTTTAGCGATGTGCGTGGGTTCACAGTGACCGAGGATGAAAGGTGGCGTCACGTTTGGCGATGTCGGATGTTGGGTTCACACTGACCGAGGATGAAAGGTGGCGTCACGTTTGGCGATGTCGGATGGTGGGTTCACACTGACCGAGGATGAAAGGTGGCGTCACGTTTGGCGATGTCGGGTGGTGGGTTCACGGTGACCGAGGATGAAAGGTGGCGTCACATTTAGCGATGTCGGATGGTGGGTTCACACTGACCGAGGATGAAAGGTGGCGTCACATTTAGCGATGTCGGATGGTGGGTTCACACTGACCGAGGATGAAAGGTGGCGTCACATTTAGCGATGTCGGATGGTGGGTTCACGCTGACCGAGGATGAAAGGTGGCGTCACGTTTGGCGATGTCGGATGGTGGGTTCACGCTGACCGAGGATGAAAGGTGGCGTCATGTTTAGCGATGTCGGATGGTGGGTTCACAGTGACCGAGGATGAAAGGTGGCGTCACGTTTAGCGATGTCGGATGGTGGGTTCACAGTGACCGAGGATGAAAGGTGGCGTCACGTTTGGCGATGTCGGATGGTGGGTTCACACTGACCGAGGATGAAAGGTGGCGTCACGTTTAGCGATGTCGGATGGTGGGTTCACGCTGACCGAGGATGAAAGGTGGCGTCACGTTTGGCGATGTCGGATGGTGGGTTCACGCTGACCGAGGATGAAAGGTGGCGTCATGTTTAGCGATGTCGGATGGTGGGTTCACAGTGACCGAGGATGAAAGGTGGCGTCACGTTT
Source organism: Engystomops pustulosus (assembly GCF_040894005.1). Lineage (NCBI taxonomy): Eukaryota > Metazoa > Chordata > Amphibia > Anura > Leptodactylidae > Engystomops > Engystomops pustulosus. Next base: position 63,257 of record NW_027285100.1, read on the forward strand.
AGCGATGTCGGATGGTGGGTTCACGCTGACCGAGGATGAAAGGTGGCGTCACGTTTAGCGATGTCGGATGGTGGGTTCACGCTGACCGAGGATGAAAGGTGGCGTCATGTTTAGCGATGTCGGATGGTGGGTTCACAGTGACCGAGGATGAAAGGTGGCGTCACGTTTAGCGATGTCGGATGGTGGGTTCACGCTGACCGAGGATGAAAGGTGGCGTCACGTTTAGCGATGTCGGATGGTGGGTTCACGCTGACCGAGGATGAAAGGTGGCGTCACGTTTAGCGATGTCGGATGGTGGGTTCACGCTGACCGAGGATGAAAGGTGGCGTCACGTTTAGCGATGTATAGTGAGATATCAGAAAGTTCTCTCTCTGATGTTGGGAGATCTGTGGGGCAGAAGTCATATAGGGGTTGGCTGATCAAGGGATAATTTGGATGGTGATTTTTATGTACCGGTGAGCTTATGTTGATGACAAATGGATAAGATGTGTGTTGGGTTGACGTTGAGATGGTTGGGTTGCTGGATGATGAGTTGATGTAGAAGACATTGAACAGAAGAAATAATTTGGTGGCCTCAGGTAGTCAGTCGTTGAGGTAATGGAGCCTTGGATAGAGGGATGGTGTGCGGATGCATGGAGGGCTTCTGGATGAGGAGAAGGCTCGGCTGGCTGCATGGCGAGATTGCATAGTCGCTGGGAGCATTGGATGTGAGCGGAGGAAAGGTTTCGGGATGGTTTGACCACTTTCTGGGGGAGTCTCCAGGAGAAGATGTCTCATTGTTTTTGTTTTTGCAGGGTGTTCTGCTGAAGAGAAGTGGAAAGTCTCTGAACAAAGAGTGGAAGAAGAAATACGTTACGCTGTGCGATAACGGGGTACTTACCTACCACCCCAGTCTCCATGTGAGTACCCACCTTATTTCTGTTCCTTCTCTCCCAAATTCAATCAAACTGAGCAGGTAAATCATTGAGTAGTAGAAAGATTGAAAGGGTCAGAATTTAGGATTGTTACAGCTTTTACCCAATCCAGATGTTATTGCTGAGCGCGGCTCCTGATGCTCCTGGCGAGTGTCCGTATCATCACTCCAGCACTGAGTATATACACTCTCCGGCCACTTTATTAGGTACACCATGCTAGTAACGGGTTGGACCCCCTTTTGCCTTCAGAACTGCCTCAATTCTTCGTGGCATAGATACAACAAGGTGCTGGAAGCTCCTCAGAGATTTTGCTCCATATTGACATGATGGCATCACACAGTTGCCGCAGATTTGTCGGCTGCACATCCATGATGCCAATCTCCCGTTCCACCACATCCCAAAGATGCTCTATTGGATTGAGATCTGGTGACTGTAGAGGCCATTTGTGTCCAGTGACCTCATTGTCATGTTCAAGAAACCAGTCTGAGATGATTCCAGCTTTATGACATGGCGCATTATCCTGCTGAAAGTAGCCATCAGATGTTACAGGGTACATTGTGCTCATAAAGGGATGGACATGGTCAGCAACAATACTCAGGTAGGCTGTGGCGTTGTACCAAGGGGCCCAAAGACACCATGACACCAGCACCACCAGCCTGAGCCGCTGATACAAGGCAGGATGGATCCATGACACCAGCACCACCAGCCTGAGCCGCTGATACAAGGCAGGATGGATCCATGACACCAGCACCACCAGCCTGAGCCGCTGATACAAGGCAGGATGGATCCATGACACCACCACCACCAGCCTGACCCGCTGATACAAGGCAGGATGGATCCATGACACCAGCACCACCAGCCTGAGCCGCTGATACAAGGCAGGATGGATCCATGACACCACCACCACCAGCCTGAGCCGCTGATACAAGGCAGGATGGATCCATGACACCACCACCACCAGCCTGAGCCGCTGATACAAGGCAGGATGGATCCATGACACCACCACCACCAGCCTGAGCCGCTGATACTAGGCAGGATGGATCCATGACACCAGCACCACCAGCCTGACCCGCTGATACAAGGCAGGATGGATCCATGACACCACCACCACCAGCCTGACCCGCTGATACAAGGCAGGATGGATCCATGATACCAGCACCACCAGCCTGAGCCGCTGATACTAGGCAGGATGGATCCATGACACCACCAGCCTGAGCCGCTGATACAAGGCAGGATGGATCCATGACACCACCAGCACCAGCCTGAGCCGCTGATACAAGGCAGGATGGATCCATGACACCACCACCACCAGCCTGAGCCGCTGATACAAGGCAGGATGGATCCATGACACCACCAGCACCAGCCTGAGCCGCTGATACAAGGCAGGATGGATCCATGACACCACCACCACCAGCCTGAGCCGCTGATACAAGGCAGGATGGATCCATGACACCACCAGCACCAGCCTGACCCGCTGATACAAGGCAGGATGGATCCATGACACCACCAGCACCAGCCTGACCCGCTGATACAAGGCAGGATGGATCCATGACACCACCACCACCAGCCTGAGCCGCTGATACAAGGCAGGATGGATCCATGACACCAGCACCACCAGCCTGACCCGCTGATACAAGGCAGGATGGATCCATGACACCACCACCACCAGCCTGACCCGCTGATACAAGGCAGGATGGATCCATGACACCAGCACCACCAGCCTGACCCGCTGATACAAGGCAGGATGGATCCATGACACCAGCACCACCAGCCTGAGCCGCTGATACAAGGCAGGATGGATCCATGACACCAGCACCACCAGCCTGAGCCGCTGATACAAGGCAGGATGGATCCATGGCACCAGCACCACCAGCCTGAGCCGCTGATACAAGGCAGGATGGATCCATGACACCACCACCACCAGCCTGACCCGCTGATACAAGGCAGGATGGATCCATGACACCACCACCACCAGCCTGACCCGCTGATACAAGGCAGGATGGATCCATGACACCACCACCACCAGCCTGACCCGCTGATACAAGGCAGGATGGATCCATGACACCACCAGCACCAGCCTGAGCCGCTGATACAAGGCAGGATGGATCCATGACACCACCACCACCAGCCTGAGCCGCTGATACAAGGCAGGATGGATCCATGACACCACCACCACCAGCCTGAGCCGCTGATACAAGGCAGGATGGATCCATGACACCACCACCACCAGCCTGAGCCGCTGATACAAGGCAGGATGGATCCATGACACCACCACCACCAGCCTGACCCGCTGATACAAGGCAGGATGGATCCATGACACCAGCACCACCAGCCTGAGCCGCTGATACAAGGCAGGATGGATCCATGACACCAGCACCACCAGCCTGACCCGCTGATACAAGGCAGGATGGATCCATGACACCACCACCACCAGCCTGACCCGCTGATACAAGGCAGGATGGATCCATGACACCACCACCACCAGCCTGACCCGCTGATACAAGGCAGGATGGATCCATGACACCACCACCACCAGCCTGAGCCGCTGATACAAGGCAGGATGGATCCATGACACCACCACCACCAGCCTGAGCCGCTGATACAAGGCAGGATGGATCCATGACACCACCACCACCAGCCTGACCCGCTGATACAAGGCAGGATGGATCCATGACACCACCACCACCAGCCTGAGCCGCTGATACAGGGCAGGATGGATCCATGACACCACCACCACCAGCCTGACCCGCTGATACAAGGCAGGATGGATCCATGACACCACCACCACCAGCCTGACCCGCTGATACAAGGCAGGATGGATCCAGGACACCACCACCACCAGCCTGACCCACTGATACAAGGCAGGATGGATCCATGACACCACCACCACCAGCCTGAGCCGCTGATACAAGGCAGGATGGATCCATGACACCACCACCACCAGCCTGACCCGCTGATACAAGGCAGGATGGATCCATGACACCACCACCACCAGCCTGAGCCGCTGATACAAGGCAGGATGGATCCATGACACCACCACCACCAGCCTGAGCCGCTGATACAAGGCAGGATGGATCCATGACACCACCACCACCAGCCTGAGCCGCTGATACAAGGCAGGATGGATCCATGACACCACCACCACCAGCCTGACCCGCTGATACAAGGCAGGATAGATCCATGACAACACCACCACCAGCCTGACCCGCTGATACAAGGCAGGATGGATCCATGACACCACCACCACCAGCCTGAGCCGCTGATACAAGGCAGGATGGATCCATGACACCAGCACCACCAGCCTGACCCGCTGATACAAGGCAGGATGGATCCATGACACCACCACCACCAGCCTGACCCGCTGATACAAGGCAGGATGGATCCATGACACCACCACCACCAGCCTGACCCGCTGATACAAGGCAGGATGGATCCATGACACCACCACCACCAGCCTGACCCGCTGATACAAGGCAGGATGGATCCATGACACCACCACCACCAGCCTGAGCCGCTGATACAGGGCAGGATGGATCCATGACACCACCACCACCAGCCTGACCCGCTGATACAAGGCAGGATGGATCCATGACACCACCACCACCAGCCTGAGCCGCTGATACAAGGCAGGATGGATCCATGACACCACCACCACCAGCCTGACCCGCTGATACAAGGCAGGATGGATCCAGGACACCACCACCACCAGCCTGACCCACTGATACAAGGCAGGATGGATCCATGACACCACCACCACCAGCCTGAGCCGCTGATACAAGGCAGGATGGATCCATGACACCACCACCACCAGCCTGACCCGCTGATACAAGGCAGGATGGATCCATGACACCACCACCACCAGCCTGAGCCGCTGATACAAGGCAGGATGGATCCATGACACCACCACCACCAGCCTGAGCCGCTGATACAAGGCAGGATGGATCCATGACACCACCACCACCAGCCTGAGCCGCTGATACAAGGCAGGATGGATCCATGACACCACCACCACCAGCCTGACCCGCTGATACAAGGCAGGATGGATCCATGACACCACCAGCACCAGCCTGAGCCGCTGATACAAGGCAGGATGGATCCATGACACCACCACCACCAGCCTGACCCGCTGATACAAGGCAGGATGGATCCATGACACCAGCACCACCAGCCTGAGCCGCTGATACAAGGCAGGATGGATCCATGACACCACCACCACCAGCCTGAGCCGCTGATACAAGGCAGGATGGATCCATGACACCAGCACCGCCAGCCTGACCCACTGATACAAGGCAGGATGGATCCATGACACCACCACCACCAGCCTGAGCCGCTGATACAAGGCAGGATGGATCCATGACACCACCACCACCAGCCTGACCCGCTGATACAAGGCAGGATGGATCCATGACACCACCACCACCAGCCTGAGCCGCTGATACAAGGCAGGATGGATCCATGACACCAGCACCACCAGCCTGAGCCGCTGATACAAGGCAGGATGGATCCATGACACCACCACCACCAGCCTGAGCCGCTGATACAAGGCAGGATGGATCCATGACACCACCACCACCAGCCTGACCCGCTGATACAAGGCAGGATGGATCCATGACACCAGCACCACCAGCCTGAGCCGCTGATACAAGGCAGGATGGATCCATGACACCGCCACCACCAGCCTGACCCGCTGATACAAGGCAGGATGGATCCATGACACCAGCACCACCAGCCTGACCCGCTGACACAAGGCAGGATGGATCCATGACACCAGCACCACCAGCCTGAGCCGCTGATACAAGGCAGGATGGATCCATGACACCACCAGCACCAGCCTGACCCGCTGATACAAGGCAGGATGGATCCATGACACCACCACCACCAGCCTGAGCCGCTGATACAAGGCAGGATGGATCCATGACACCACCACCACCAGCCTGAGCCGCTGATACAAGGCAGGATGGATCCATGACACCACCACCACCAGCCTGAACCGCTGATACAAGGCAGGATGGATCCATGACACCACCACCACCAGCCTGACCCGCTGATACAAGGCAGGATGGATCCATGACACCACCACCACCAGCCTGAGCCGCTGATACAAGGCAGGATGGATCCATGACACCACCACCACCAGCCTGAGCCACTGATACAAGGCAGGATGGATCCATGACACCACCACCACCAGCCTGAGCCGCTGATACAAGGCAGGATGGATCCATGACACCACCACCACCAGCCTGAGCCGCTGATACAAGGCAGGATGGATCCATGACACCACCACCACCAGCCTGACCCGCTGATACAAGGCAGGATGGATCCATGACACCAGCACCACCAGCCTGAGCCGCTGATACAAGGCAGGATGGATCCATGACACCACCACCACCAGCCTGAGCCGCTGATACAAGGCAGGATGGATCCATGACACCACCACCACCAGCCTGAGCCGCTGATACAAGGCAGGATGGATCCATGACACCACCAGCACCAGCCTGAGCCGCTGATACAAGGCAGGATGGATCCATGACACCACCACCACCAGCCTGACCCGCTGATACAAGGCAGGATGGATCCATGACACCACCACCACCAGCCTGACCCGCTGATACAAGGCAGGATGGATCCATGACACCACCACCACCAGCCTGACCCGCTGATACAAGGCAGGATGGATCCATGACACCAGCACCACCAGCCTGAGCCGCTGATACAAGGCAGGATGGATCCATGACACCACCACCACCAGCCTGAGCCGCTGATACAAGGCAGGATGGATCCATGACACCACCACCACCAGCCTGACCCGCTGATACAAGGCAGGATGGATCCATGACACCAGCACCACCAGCCTGAGCCGCTGATACAAGGCAGGATGGATCCATGACACCAGCACCACCAGCCTGACCCGCTGATACAAGACAGGATGGATCCATGACACCACCACCACCAGCCTGACCCGCTGATACAAGGCAGGATGGATCCATGACACCACCACCACCAGCCTGACCCGCTGATACAAGGCAGGATGGATCCATGACACCACCACCACCAGCCTGAGCCGCTGATACAAGGCAGGATGGATCCATGACACCACCACCACCAGCCTGAGCCGCTGATACAAGGCAGGATGGATCCATGACACCACCACCACCAGCCTGACCCGCTGATACAAGGCAGGATGGATCCATGACACCACCACCACCAGCCTGAGCCGCTGATACAAGGCAGGATGGATCCATGACACCCCCACCACCAGCCTGAGCCGCTGATACAAGGCAGGATGGATCCATGACACCACCACCACCAGCCTGACCCGCTGATACAAGGCAGGATGGATCCATGACACCAGCACCACCAGCCTGACCCGCTGATACAAGGCAGGATGGATCCATGACACCAGCACCAGCCTGAGCCGCTGATACAAGGCAGGATGGATCCATGACACCACCACCACCAGCCTGAGCCGCTGATACAAGGCAGGATGGATCCATGACACCACCACCACCAGCCTGAGCCGCTGATACAAGGCAAGATGGATCCATGACACCACCACCACCAGCCTGACCCGCTGATACAAGGCAGGATGGATCCATGACACCACCACCACCAGCCTGAGCCGCTGATACAAGGCAGGATGGATCCATGACACCACCACCACCAGCCTGAGCCGCTGATACAAGGCAGGATGGATCCATGACACCAGCACCAGCCTGAGCCGCTGATACAAGGCAGGATGGATCCATGACACCACCACCACCAGCCTGAGCCGCTGATACAAGGCAGGATGGATCCATGACACCACCAGCACCAGCCTGAGCCGCTGATACAAGGCAGGATGGATCCATGACACCACCAGCACCAGCCTGAGCCGCTGATACAAGGCAGGATGGATCCATGACACCAGCACCACCAGCCTGAGCCGCTGATACAAGGCAGGATGGATCCATGACACCACCACCACCAGCCTGACCCCCTGATACAAGGCAGGATGGATCCATGACACCACCACCACCAGCCTGAGCCGCTGATACAAGGCAGGATGGATCCATGACACCACCAGCACCAGCCTGAGCCGCTGATACAAGGCAGGATGGATCCATGACACCAGCACCACCAGCCTGAGCCGCTGATACAAGGCAGGATGGATCCATGACACCACCACCACCAGCCTGACCCGCTGATACAAGGCAGGATGGATCCATGACACCACCACCACCAGCCTGAGCCGCTGATACAAGGCAGGATGGATCCATGACACTACCACCACCAGCCTGACCCGCTGATACCAGGCAGGATGGATCCATGACACCACCACCACCAGCCTGAGCCGCTGATACAAGGCAGGATGGATCCATGACACCACCACCACCAGCCTGAGCCGCTGATACAAGGCAGGATGGATCCATGACACCACCACCACCAGCCTGAGCCGCTGATACAAGGCAGGATGGATCCATGACACCACCACCACCAGCCTGACCCGCTGATACAAGGCAGGATGGATCCATGACAACACCACCACCAGCCTGACCCGCTGATACAAGGCAGGATGGATCCATGACACCACCACCACCAGCCTGAGCCGCTGATACAAGGCAGGATGGATCCATGACACCACCACCACCAGCCTGACCCGCTGATACAAGGCAGGATGGATCCATGACACCACCACCACCAGCCTGAGCCGCTGATACAAGGCAGGATGGATCCATGACACCACCACCACCAGCCTGAGCCGCTGATACAAGGCAGGATGGATCCATGACACCAGCACCACCAGCCTGAGCCGCTGATACAAGGCAGGATGGATCCATGACACCAGCACCACCAGCCTGACCCGCTGATACAAGGCAGGATGGATCCATGACACCACCACCAGCCTGACCCGCTGATACAAGGCAGGATGGATCCATGACACCACCACCACCAGCCTGAGCCGCTGATACAAGGCAGGATGGATCCATGCTTTCATGTTGTTGTACCAAATTCTGACCCTACCATCCGAATGTCGCAGCAGAAATCGAGACTCATCAGACCAGGCAACGTTTTTCCAATCTTCTACTGTCCAATTTCGATGAGCTTGTGCAAATTGTAGCCTCAGTTTCCTGTTCTTAGCTGAAAGGAGTGGCACCCGGTGTGGTCTTCTGCTGCTGTAGCCCATCTGCCTGGGACGTACTGTGCGTTCAGAGATGCTCTTCTGCCTACCTTGGTTGTAACGGGTGGCGATTTGAGTCACTGTTGCCTTTCTATCAGCTGGAACCAGTCTGCCCATTCTCCTCTGACCTCTGGCATCAACAAGGCATTTCCGCCCACAGAACTGCCGCTCACTGGATGTTTTTTCTTTTTCGGACCATTCTCTGTAAACCCTAGAGATGGTTGTGCGTGAAAATCCCAGTAGATCAGCAGTTTCTGAAATACTTAGACCAGCCCTTCTGGCACCAACAACCATGCCACGTTCATAGGCCACAAATCACCTTTCTTCCCCATACTGATGCTCGGGAGAACTGCAGGAGATTGTCTGGACCATGTCTACATGCCTAAATGCACTGCCGCCATGTGATTGGCTGATTAGAAATTAAGTGTTAACGAGCAGTTAGACAGGTGTACCTAATAAAGTGGCCGGTGAGTGTATATATATGGAGGATGAGGAGTCCTGTGTGTGTGTATGTATATATATATATATATATATATAATGTACCTTCACTGCTCCTAATAAGCGAGTCCAGAAACCCATCGCACACCCTCAGGTCTCGCCCTCCGCCGCCTCTCGTGTTCTGTTACAAACTTCATGACAAGTGAATAACGTTCTGTAGAGTAATAATGTAACAGACAACCTGACGACGCTCCCTCTAGGTTTTTCCTCTGTGTTCTGGTGTTTATATCCAGGATCCAGTAGATCCACCAGATCTCACGTATGTGTAACCTCACCTGTATCTCACCTGTCACAGTGTATTATACCGTATACTGGATGTTACACCTCACCTGTATCTCACCTGTCACCGTGTATTATACCGTATACTGGATATTACACCTCACCTGTATCTCACCTGTCACCGTGTATTATACCGTATACTGGATGTTACACCTCACCTGTATCTCACCTGTCACCGTGTATTATACCGTATACTGGATATTACACCTCACCTGTATCTTACCTGTCACCGTGTATTATACCGTATACTGGATGTTACACCTCACCTGTATCTCACCTGTCACCCTGTATTATACCGTATACTGGATGTTACACCTCACCTGTATCTCACCTGTCACCGTGTATTATACTGTATACTGGATATTACACCTCACCTGTATCTTACCTGTCACCCTGTATTATACCGTATACTGGATATTACACCTCACCTGTATCTCACCTGTCACCGTGTATTATACCGTATACTGGATATTACACCTCACCTGTATCTCACCTGTCACCTTGTATTATACCGTATACTGGATGTTACACCTCACCTGTATCTTACCTGTCACCGTGTATTATACCGTATACTGGATATTACACCTCACCTGTATCTCACCTGTCACAGTGTATTATACCGTATACTGGATGTTACACCTCACCTGTATCTCACCTGTCACCGTGTATTATACCGTATACTGGATATTACACCTCACCTGTATCTCACCTGTCACCGTGTATTATACTGTATACTGGATATTACACCTCACCTGTATCTCACCTGTCACCTTGTATTATACCGTATACTGGATGTTACACCTCACCTGTATCTTACCTGTCACCGTGTATTATACCGTATACTGGATATTACACCTCACCTGTATCTCACCTGTCACAGTGTATTATACCGTATACTGGATGTTACACCTCACCTGTATCTCACCTGTCACCGTGTATTATACCGTATACTGGATATTACACCTCACCTGTATCTCACCTGTCACCTTGTATTATACCGTATACTGGATGTTACACCTCACCTGTATCTTACCTGTCACCGTGTATTATACCGTATACTGGATATTACACCTCACCTGTATCTCACCTGTCACCGTGTATTATACTGTATACTGGATATTACACCTCACCTGTATCTCACCTGTCACCGTGTATTATACCGTATACTGGATATTACACCTCACCTGTATCTCACCTGTCACCGTGTATTATACTGTATACTGGATATTACACCTCACCTGTATCTCACCTGTCACCGTGTATTATACCGTATACTGGATGTTACACCTCACCTGTATCTCACCTGTCACCGTGTATTATACCGTATACTGGATATTACACCTCACCTGTATCTCACCTGTCACCGTGTATTATACCGTATACTGGATATTACACCTCACCTGTATCTCACCTGTCACCGTGTATTATACTGTATACTGGATATTACACCTCACCTGTATCTCACCTGTCACCGTGTATTATACTGTATACTGGATATTACACCTCACCTGTATCTCACCTGTCACCGTGTATTATACCGTATACTGGATGTTATACCTCACCTGTATCTCACCTGTCACCGTGTATTATACCGTATACTGGATATTACACCTCACCTGTATCTCACCTGTCTCCCTGTATTATACCGTATACTGGATATTACACCTCACCTGTATCCCACCTGTCACCGTGTATTATACTGGATATTACACCTTGCCTGTATCTCACCTGTCACCTTGTATTATACCGTATACTGGATGTTACACCTCACCTGTATCTCACCTGTCACCCTGTATTATACTGTATACTGGATGTTACACCTCACCTGTATCTCACCTGTCACAATGTATTATACTGTATACTGGATATTACACCTCACCTGTATCTCACCTGTCACCCTGTATTATACTGTATACTGGATATTACACCTCACCTGTATCTTACCTGTCACCCTGTATTATACCGTATAGTGGATATTGCACCTCACCTGTATCTCACCTGTCACCCTGTATTATACCGTATACTGGATATTACACCTCACCTGTATCTCACCTGTCACTGTGTGTTATACCGTATACTGGATGTTACACCTCACCTGTATCTCACCTGTCACCCTGTATTATACCGTATACTGGATGTTACACCTCACCTGTATCTCACCTGTCACCGTGTATTATACTGTATACTGGATATTACACCTCACCTGTATCTCACCTGTCACCCTGTATTATACTGTATACTGGATATTACACCTCACCTGTATCTTACCTGTCACCCTGTATTATACCGTATACTGGATATTGCACCTCACCTGTATCTCACCTGTCACCCTGTATTATACCGTATACTGGATATTACACCTCACCTGTATCTCACCTGTCACCGTGTATTATACTGTATACTGGATATTACACCTCACCTGTATCTCACCTGTCACCCTGTATTATACTGTATACTGGATATTACACTTCACCTGTATCTCACCTGTCACCGTGTATTATACTGTATACTGTACATTACACCTCACCTGTATCTCACCTGTCACCGTGTATTATACCGTGTACTGGATGTTACACCTCACCTGTATCTCACCTGTCACCGTGTATTATACTGTATATTGGATACTACACCTCACCTGTATCTCACCTGTCACCGTGTATTATACTGTATACTGGATATTACACCTCACCTGTATCTCACCTGTCACCGTGTATTATACTGTATACTGGATGTTACACCTCACCTGTATCTCACCTGTCACCTTGTATTATACCGTATACTGGATATTACACCTCACCTGTATTTCACCTGTCACCCTGTATTATACCGTATTCTGGATATTACACCTCACCTGTATCTCACCTGTCACCGTGTATTATACCGTATACTGGATATTACACCTCACCTGTATCTCACCTGTCACCGTGTATTATACTGTATACTGGATATTACACCTCATCCGTATCTCACCTGTCACCGTGTATTATACCGTATACTGGATGTTACACCTCACCTGTATCTCACCTGTCACCGTGTATTATACTGTATACTGGATATTACACCTCACCCGTATCTCACCTGTCACCATGTATTATACTGTATACTGGATGTTACACCTCACCTGTATCTCACCTGTCTCCCTGTATTATACCGTATACTGGATGTTACACCTCACCTGTATCTCACCTGTCACTGTGTATTATACTGTATACTGGATATTACACCTCACCCGTATCTCACCTGTCACCGTGTATTATACCGTATACTGGATGTTACACCTCACCTGTATCTCACCTGTCACCGTGTATTATACCGTATACTGGATGTTACACCTCACCTGTATCTCACCTGTCACCGTGTATTATACTGTATACTGGATATTACACCTCACCTGTATCTCACCTGTCACCCTGTATTATACCGTATACTGGATATTACACCTCACCTGTATCTCGCCTGTCACCCTGTATTATACCGTATACTGGATATTACACCTCACCTGTATCTCACCTGTCACCGTGTATTATACCGTATACTGGATATTACACCTCACCTGTATCTCACCTGTCACCCTGTATTATACCGTATACTGGATATTACACCTCACCTGTATCTCACCTGTCACCGTGTATTATACCGTATACTGGATATTACACCTCACCTGTATCTCACCTGTCACCATGTATTATACTGTATACTGGATATTACACCTCATCCGTATCTCACCTGTCACCCTGTATTATACCGTATACTGGATGTTACACCTCACCTGTATCTCACCTGTCACTGTGTATTATACTGTATACTGGATATTACACCTCACCCGTATCTCACCTGTCACCGTGTATTATACCGTATACTGGATATTACACCTCACCTGTATCTCACCTGTCACTGTGTATTATACTGTATACTGGATATTACACCTCACCCATATCTCACCTGTCACCCTGTATTATACCGTATACTGGATGTTACACCTCACCTGTATCTCACCTGTCACCCTGTATTATACCGTATACTGGATATAACACCTCACCTGTCACCCTGTATTATACCGTATACTGGATATTACACCTCACCTGTATCTCACCTGTCACCCTGTATTATACCGTATACTGGATATTACACCTCACCTGTATCTCACCTGTCACCCTGTATTATACCGTATACTGGATGTTACACCTCACCTGTATCTCACCTGTCACTGTGTATTATACTGTATACTGGATATTACACCTCACCTGTATCTCACCTGTCACCTTGTATTATACCGTATACTGGATGTTACACCTCACCTGTATCTCACCTGTCACCCTGTATTATACCGTATACTGGATATAACACCTCACCTGTCACCCTGTATTATACCGTATACTGGATGTTACACCTCACCTGTATCTCACCTGTCACCGTGTATTATACTGTATACTGGATATTACACCTCACCTGTATCTCACCTGTCACCGTGTATTATACTGTATACTGGATGTTACACCTCACCTGTATCTCACCTGTCACCGTGTATTATACTGTATACTGGATATTACACCTCACCTGTATCTCACCTGTTACTGTGTATTATACTGTATACTGGATATTACACCTCACCTGTATCTCACCTGTCACCGTGTATTATACCGTATACTGGATGTTACACCTCACCTGTATCTCACCTGTCACCGTGTATTATACCGTATACTGGATGTTACACCTCACCTGTATCTCACCTGTCACCGTGTATTATACCGTGTAATAGCGTTTTCCGCTCTCTCCTGGTAATTATCGGTTCGGTATCAATTAGCTTGTTTAGAGATGGTAATTGAATGTGTAACTGATGAGGGGGCGTGTCTCTGGTACTGGTCCTGGTTTTTTCCTCCCTGTAGCACCCGGACCCGGTGTCACCTCGTGTTCTGTGTGTTCCAGGACTATATGCAGAACATCCACGGCAAACAGATCGACCTCCTGCGGACAACGGTAAAGGTTCCTGGGAAGAGACCACCGAGAGCCACCAGCGGAACCGGCCCGGGTCACACCGGTGAGAACTGGACTCCTCTTATAGGGCCCCTGGTACCGGTCCGGTCCTGTGTATATATAACCCTAGGACACACCTGGGGTGTGAGGGTCTGGGTTATGTCACCCGGGGTGTAGGGCTCGTGACATCCCCTCCCCGTTGCCTGGTGCAGGATGTTGGCAGCTCGTTATGTCTCTCTGTAATTACATTAGCCGCCACTTTATGCAGAATTATTCTCCCAGGACTAATTGATGTCGATGTTTAATTCATTAATCATTAGCATCAAATTCGACAATTACCCTGCGCTGATTGTACAACCTGTAGTATAATGAGCCCCCTCCCCGCAGGGCGCTGTATATAGCCCGGACCCCCGATTAACCCTCTAAGTGGGTGTATACACCTCCCCCTCCTCATGTTACCCCGTATACACCTCCCTTTCCATTTCCCCTCTATATAGATTGTGTCCTCACCTCGTGTCTCCATCTATCCTCCATATAGATTGTGTCCTCACCTCGTGTCTCCATCTCCCCACCATATAGATTGTGTCCTCACCTCCTGTCTCCATCTACCCTCCATATAGATTGTATCCTCACCTCCTGTCTCCATCTACCCTCCATATAGATTGTGTCCTCACCTCGTGTCTCCATCTACTCTCCATATAGATTGTGTCCTCACCTCGTGTCTCCATCTCCCCTCCATATAGATTGTGTCCTCACCTCCTGTCTCCATCTACCCCTCCATATAGATTGTGTCCTCACCTCGTGTCTCCATCTATCCTCCATATAGATTGTGTCCTCACCTCCTGTCTCCATCTACCCCTCCATATAGATTGTGTCCTCACCTCGTGTCTCCCTCTACCCTCCATATAGATTGTGTCCTCACCTCGTGTCTCCATCTCCCCTCCATATAGATTGTGTCCTCACCTCGTGTCTCCATCTCCCCTCCATATAGATTGTGACCCCTCACCTCGTGTCTCCATCTCCCCTCCCTATAGATGGAGACACGAGGTGAGGGGTCACAATCTATATGGAGGGGAGATGGAGACACGAGGTGAGGGGTCACAATCTATATGGAGGGGCGATGGAGACACGAGGTGAGGACACAATCTATATGGAGGGTAGATGGAGACACGAGGTGAGGGGTCACAATCTACCCTCCGTATAGACTGTGTCCTCACCTCGTGTCTCCATCTACCCTCCGTATAGATTGTGTCCTCACCTCGTGTCTCCATCTCCCCCCATATAGATTGTGTCCTCACCTCGTGTCTCCATCTACCCTCCATATAGATTGTGTCCTCACCTCGTGTCCCCATCTACCCTCCATATAGATTGTGTCCTCACCTCGTGTCTCCATCTACCCTCCATATAGATTGTGTCCTCACCTCGTGTCTCCATCTACCCTCCATATAGATTGTGTCCTCACCTCGTGTCTCCATCTTCCCTCCATATAGATTGTGTCCTCACCTCGTGTCTCCATCTTCCCTCCATATAGATTGTGTCCTCACCTCGTGTCTCCATCTACCCTCCATATAGATTGTGTCCTCACCTCGTGTCCCCATCTACCCTCCATATAGATTGTGTCCTCACCTCGTGTCTCCATCTACCCTCCATATAGATTGTGTCCTCACCTCGTGTCTCCATCTACCCTCCATATAGATTGTGTCCTCACCTCGTGTCTCCATCTTCCCTCCATATAGATTGTGTCCTCACCTCGTGTCTCCATCTTCCCTCCATATAGATTGTGTCCTCACCTCGTGTCTCCATCTACCCTCCATATAGATTGTGTCCTCACCTCGTGTCTCCATCTACCCTCCATATAGATTGTGTCCTCACCTCGTGTCTCCATCTACCCTCCATATAGATTGTGTCCTCACCTCGTGTCTCCATCTACCCTCCATATAGATTGTGTCCTCACCTCGTGTCTCCATCTACCCTCCATATAGATTGTGTCCTCACCTCGTGTCTCCATCTACCCTCCATATAGATTGTGTCCTCACCTCAAGTCTCCATCTACCCTCCATATAGATTGTGTCCTCACCTCGTGTCTCCATCTACCCTCCGTATAGATTGTGTCCTCACCTCAAGTCTCCATCTACCCCCCCTATAGATTGTGTCCTCACCTCGTGTCTCCATCTACCCTCCGTATAGATTGTGTCCTCACCTCGTGTCTCCATCTACCCTCCGTATAGATTGTGTCCTCACCTCGGACTTAATGGTGCTCCTGTAATAATGATGAGCTCTGTCCTCCACTGACCCAATGTGTTGGTCCCGTTGCCTGTAGGCCAGTAGGTTGATGTTGCTGAGATGCATAATACACTTTTGATTATTTCTTTATTGCTCTCCTGATGGTGGACTCTTCACAGCGGTTGGATCCCACCATAGACCTCCTCTGTCTGTGCTTTGCCTTCTAGGAGCGGCCCTCTCCTCCGGCTCCCTCTCCTCTGAGCGCTCAGTGAGTGGCCTCAGCCTGTCAACGTTTAGTGGAAAGAGTGATGGGGTCAGCTTGGCCCAGAGATCTTATTCTGTCTGTAGTGGTGAGCAGTGGGGTGACACATCAACAGGTGAGAGGCCAAAAGTTGTGTCACGTGTGTGTTTTACGTCTCTCACTCTTCACACTTTCTGACATCACGTGGTCTCATTCTTACTTTTAGGGGTGTTACCTAGTGACTCTTCAAGTATTGGGGGCACTGCAAGCCCAAAATTAGATCCTCCACCTTCTCCTCATGCTAACCGTAAGAAACACCGCAGGAAAAAGAGCAGTGGTCCTCAGCGTCCAGAGGGAGGTGTGCCAGCCACGGGGGAAGGTATGATCAATAGACCACCATTGTGAAGGTTGGAGTTGTTGATGGTTCTAGGTTATCGTTCACTTCTTGTCCACACAGAACCTGAGGAGTCGTACGGCTTTGTGATTGTCTCTCTGAGTGGTCAGAGTTGGCATTTTGAGGCGTCTCTCTATGAGGACCGAGAGCTTTGGGTTCAGGCCATCGAGAGTCAGATCTTGGCCAGTCTGCAGGGCTGCGAGAGCATAAAAAATAAGGTAGAGAAGAAGATGAGTCAGTGACTGGATGTGACAACTCTGCCACTCTAACCTTTCTCTTCTTCCAGACACGTCTCGGCAGCCAGAGTGATGCTCTCGCTATCCAGTCTATCCGAAGCGTAAGGGGGAACAGCCTTTGTGTAGACTGTGACACTGCCAGTAAGTGCATTCCCCAACTTCACTACCACACTCTACGTCTCTGTGTATCCTAAATGTTTTCATGAGAGGTGTCCACCCTGTATCGGTCTCCTCAGAGGAGGTGTCCACCCTGTATCGGTCTCCTCAGAGGAGGTGTCCACCCTGTATCGGTCTCCTCGGAGGAGGTGTCCACCCTGTATCGGTCTCCTCGGAGGAGGTGTCCACCCTGTATCGGTCTCCTCGGAGGAGGTGTCCGCGCTGTATCGGTCTCCTCGGAGGAGGTGTCCGCGCTGTATCGGTCTCCTCGGAGGAGGTGTCCGCGCTGTATCGGTCTCCTCGGAGGAGGTGTCCACCCTGTATCGGTCTCCTCGGAGGAGGTGTCCGCGCTGTATCGGTCTCCTCGGAGGAGGTGTCCGCGCTGTATCGGTCTCCTCGGAGGAGGTGTCCGCGCTGTATCGCTCTCCTCGGAGGAGGTGTCCGCGCTGTATCGCTCTCCTCGGAGGAGGTGTCCGCGCTGTATCGCTCTCCTCGGAGGAGGTGTCCGCGCTGTATCGCTCTCCTCGGAGGAGGTGTCCGCGCTGTATCGCTCTCCTCGGAGGAGGTGTCCGCGCTGTATCGCTCTCCTCGGAGGAGGTGTCCGCGCTGTATCGCTCTCCTCGGAGGAGGTGTCCGCGCTGTATCGCTCTCCTCGGAGGAGGTGTCCGCGCTGTATCGCTCTCCTCGGAGGAGGTGTCCGCGCTGTATCGCTCTCCTCGGAGGAGGTGTCCGCCCTGTATCGGTCTCCTCGGAGGAGGTGTCCGCCCTGTATCGGTCTCCTCGGAGGAGGTGTCCGCCCTGTATCGGTCTCCTCGGAGGAGGTGTCCGCCCTGTATCGGTCTCCTCGGAGGAGGTGTCCGCCCTGTATCGGTCTCCTCGGAGGAGGTGTCCACCCTGTATCGGTCTCCTCGGAGGAGGTGTCCGCGCTGTATCGGTCTCCTCGGAGGAGGTGTCCGCGCTGTATCGGTCTCCTCGGAGGAGGTGTCCGCCCTGTATCGGTCTCCTCGGAGGAGGTGTCCGCCCTGTATCGGTCTCCTCGGAGGAGGTGTCCGCCCTGTATCGGTCTCCTCGGAGGAGGTGTCCACCCTGTATCGGTCTCCTCGGAGGAGGTGTCCACCCTGTATCGGTCTCCTCGGAGGAGGTGTCCACCCTGTATCGGATACTTATCGTACTTATTGTCTAATCTCCTGGGAGCTGGTTATAATAATCTGTATTTCTCCTCCCCCCTCCCCCCCCATATTCCAGAGCTTCACAAATCATAGGAGGGAGGGCCCTGATCACAAGAGCTTACTTCACTACCACACTCTACGTCTCTGTGTATCCTAAATGTTTTCATGAGAGGTGTCCACCCTGTATCGGTCTCCTCGGAGGAGGTGTCCGCGCTGTATCGGTCTCCTGAGAGGGAGGGCCCTGATCACAAGAGCTTACAGTCTATGAGGATGAGGGGAGGACACAAGAGCTTACAGTCTATGAGGATGAGGGGAGGACACAAGAGCTTACAGTCTATGAGGATGAGGGGTGACACAAGAGCTTACAGTCTATGAGGATGAGGGGGGGACACAAGAGCTTACAGTCTATGAGGATGAGGGAGGACACAAGAGCTTACAGTCTATGAGGATGAGGAGGGACACAAGAGCTTACAGTCTATGAGGATGAGGGGGACACAAGAGCTTACAGTCTATGAGGATGAGGGGAGGACACAAGAGCTTACAGTCTATGAGGATGAGGGGGGGACACAAGAGCTTACAGTCTATGAGGATGAGGGGGACACAAGAGCTTACAGTCTATGAGGATGAGGGGGGGACACAAGAGCTTACAGTCTATGAGGATGAGGGGAGGACACAAGAGCTTACAGTCTATGAGGATGAGGGGTGACACAAGAGCTTACAGTCTATGAGGATGAGGGGGGACACAAGAGCTTACAGTCTATGAGGATGAGGGGGGACACAAGAGCTTACAGTCTATGAGGATGAGGGGGTGACATGAGAGCTTACAGTCTATGAGGATGAGGGGGGACACAAGAGCTTACAGTCTATGAGGATGAGGGGGACACAAGAGCTTACAGTCTATGAGGATGAGGAGATGACACAAGAGCTTACAGTCTATGAGGATGAGGAGATGACACAAGAGCTTACAGTCTATGAGGATGAGGGGAGACACAAGAGCTTACAGTCTATGAGGATGAGGGTGACACAAGAGCTTACAGTCTATGAGGATGAGGGTGACACAAGAGCTTACAGTCTATGAGGATGAGGTGGACACAAGAGCTTATAGTCTATGAGGATGAGGAGGACACAAGAGCTTACAGTCTATGAGGATGAGGGTGACACAAGAGCTTACAGTCTATGAGGATGAGGGGGACACAAGAGATTACAGTCTATGAGGATGAGGGGGGGACACAAGAGCTTACAGTCTATGAGGATGAGGGGAGGACACAAGAGCTTACAGTCTATGAGGATGAGGGGAGACACAAGAGCTTACAGTCTGAGGATGAGGGGGACACAAGAGCTTACAGTCTATGAGGATGAGGAGGTGACACAAAAGCTTACAGTCTATGAGGATGAGGGGGGACACAAGAGCTTACAGTCTATGAGGATGAGGGGAGGACACAAGAGCTTACAGTCTATGAGGATGAGGGGTGACACAAGAGCTTACAGTCTATGAGGATGAGGGGAGACACAAGAGCTTACAGTCTATGAGGATGAGGGGTGACACAAGAGCTTACAGTCTATGAGGATGAGGGGGGACACAAGAGCTTACAGTCTATGAGGATGAGGGGGGGACACAAGAGCTTACAGTCTATGAGGATGAGGGGGGACACAAGAGCTTACAGTCTATGAGGATGAGGGGGGGACACAAGAGCTTACAGTCTATGAGGATGAGGGGGACACAAGAGCTTACAGTCTATGAGGATGAGGGGGGGACACAAGAGCTTACAGTCTATGAGTATGAGGGGGGGACACGAGCTTACAGTCTATGAGGATGAGGGGGGGACACAAGAGCTTACAGTCTATGAGGATGAGGGGAGACACAAGAGCTTACAGTCTATGAGGATGAGGGGAGACACAAGAGCTTACAGTCTATGAGGATGAGGGGAGACACAAGAGCTTACAGTCTACGAGGATGAGGGGGGGGGACACAAGAGCTTACAGTCTATGAGGATGAGGGGGGGGACACAAGAGCTTACAGTCTATGAGGATGAGGGGGGGGGACACAAGAGCTTACAGTCTACGAGGATGAGGGGGGGGGACACAAGAGCTTACAGTCTATGAGGGGGGGGGGGGACACAAGAGCTTACAGTCTATGAGGATGAGGGGAGACACAAGAGCTTACAGTCTATGAGGATGAGGGGGTGACACAAGAGCTTACAGTCTATGAGGATGAGGGGGACACAAGAGCTTACAGTCTATGAGGATGAGGGGGACACAAGAGCTTACAGTCTATGAGGATGAGGGGGTGACACAAGAGCTTACAGTCTATGAGGATGAGGGGGACACAAGAGCTTACAGTCTACGAGGATGAGGGGGGGGACACAAGAGCTTACAGTCTATGAGGATGAGGGGAGGACACAAGAGCTTACAGTCTATGAGGATGAGGGGGACACAAGAGCTTACAGTCTATGAGGATGAGGGGGTGACACAAGAGCTTACAGTCTATGAGGATGAGGGGGACACAAGAGCTTACAGTCTACGAGGATGAGGGGGGGGGGACAAGAGCTTACAGTCTATGAGGATGAGGGGAGGACACAAGAGCTTACAGTCTATGAGGATGAGGGGAGGACACAAGAGCTTACAGTCTATGAGGATGAGGGGGTGACACAAGAGCTTACAGTCTATGAGGATGAGGGGGTGACACAAGAGCTTACAGTCTATGAGGATGAGGGGAGACATAAGAGATTGTATTATGGTCCAGCCATTATTTATAAGAGAACAGTACAAAATGATGGGGTCACTGATGCAGGTGGTGGGGCGAGGGGATGGGGTCACTGATGCAGGTGGTGGGGCGAGGGGATGGGGTCACTGATGCAGGTGGTGGGGCGAGGGGATGGGGTCACTGATGCAGGTGGTGGGGCGAGGGGATGGGGTCACTGATGCAGGTGGTGGGGCGAGGGGATGGGGTCACTGATGCAGGTGGTGGGGCGAGGGGATGGGATCACTGATGCAGGTAGTGGGGTGAGCAACGAATGTAGCCTGAACACTTCTTCCTCTGAGAGCGAGCAGGGTGCGGTACCGGAGGAAAGGGGGTTGGTGGATTGAGAAATTATTTCATGGTGATTACAATCATTTTTATCCTTGCAGTAGGTGCCGGATCTTCAGCCCCGAGGTCAGTGACCGGTGGCTGCTCCTTTGGTCTTCGTAAAGCCTTCCGGTTTATGGTGGAGACGTCTGTGGACTCGTATCTGGTCTCTATTCAACATTGACCTTCTTTTTCTTCCTTCCTTGTAGACCCAGACTGGGCGAGTCTGAACCTCGGGGCCCTGATGTGTATAGAATGTTCTGGGATACATCGTAACCTTGGGACTCACTTATCTCGAGTTCGCTCTCTGGATTTGGATGACTGGCCGGTGGAACTTACAATGGTCATGATGGCAATTGGGAACAGCCTGGCCAATGCTGTCTGGGAGCATAGTACAGAGGGTTATACCAAGCCGGGCCCAGAGAGCTCCAGGTCAGTGCCCAATGCTGTGCACGTGATGATGGGGCCATGCACCATGGAGGAGATGTCACCGCATGCGCTGGTGGCTCAGATGGTTAATTAATAGGTTGTTGTAAGCAGAATTTCTATAGTTGGGGATACGGAACCACAGGGACAAAGGGGCTTTCCTTAATATGTCACACTTTTTGGGTTAGAGGGAGTAATAGTTGGACCATGCAGATGCTGGGGTCTTCTATGCCCCTGTCCTCGGGGACCTCACTGCTGCCCCCTGCTGTATTTGTGACCATCTCTTGCCTTCATGAAGCCTTGTTCCGTTCTTCACCACCTCTTCTTCATGTCTTTACCCCCCTCTGTACCTTCCCGCTTATGATGTGATGCAGGGAAGAGAAGGAACGTTGGATCCGGGCAAAATATGAGCAGAAATTGTTTTTGTGCCCCCTGCCAGCGTCTGATGTGCCTCTTGGACAGCAGCTGTTACGGGCAGTGGTGGAGGATGATCTACGCATGGTGGTTACACTACTTGCACATGGGGCCAAGGAGGAGGTGAATGAAACATACGGTGATGGGGACGGTCGATCTGCTCTTCACCTGTCCGCCGCCATGGCCAATGTGGTCTGCACACAGCTGCTGATCTGGGTAAGGGGACGCCGAGGTGTGGGCCGGCAGGGGAAGCATTGTCCTCTCTTATTGATTGGTCTTCTCTTTTCCTAGTATGGGGTGGATGTCAAGTGTTGTGATGCTCGGGGGCTCTCACCGCTGGCATATGCCCACCGGGCAGGCAGCACGGAGTGTGCGGAAATACTCCTCCAGTACGGCTGCCCCACTGACCACTGCAGTCCCACCCCAGCTCTTTGATCTCCAGACTGGAGGACATCCTCACCTGGGACCTCCACGGGGACTTGACTCTGGCAGCCATCTTGATTCTGATCCTTTTCGATACTCAGGAGATGGGATGTTACCTCTCAAGACCCTGGATTCTACCTTCCCACGTGTTGAAGCTGCAGGATTTCTGTCATGGACCTTGAAGGGCGTCTCTCTAATGAAGCTGCATATTTAATATTATAAATACTTGTACGGTACGAATATTTAATACAGTCCTAGCTCCCGACTCGCGGCACCTTCCACCTCAGCTGGATCATGGATTTCGAGGTCGGAGGATAACTGCTGATGGATGGGTCTGTGTCCCCCATGTGGGGGTTGTGGCTTATCCATTGTATGTAGTCCCCTGGTGTCTGCCACTGCTGCTCGTGACTTGGAGTGTCCATAGGCGTCTGTTTTTTGATGGAGATATATATATATGTAAATATGTAACATATGTACAAGAATTTGATTGTTTGGGAATGTAACTGAAAGATCCATAGAAGTGGAACTTACATCATGTACGAGGTCAGCAGGTAAGTACATCTGAGACAGGAAACTGGGAACCCTACTAAAATCATAATTACTCATGTATGCACCTAAGGCCCTGAATAGCCTCGCTTTGTGGAACTGGACCTCTATGCTCGTGGGATTGGGCCAGATGGCAGTTGACGAGAGTGCTTGCATCATTGGGAGAGTCCTTACATCATCGGGACCCATATAGAGAGCCCTTGCCTCATCGGGACCCATATAGAGAGCCCTTGCCTCATCGGGACCCATATAGAGAGTCCCTTCCCTCATCGGGACCCATGTAGCGAGTCCTTCCATCATTGGGACCCATGTAGAGAGTCCTTACATCATTGGGACCCATGTAGCGAGTCCTTCCCTCATTGGGACCCATGTAGCGAGTCCTTACATCATTGGGACCCATGTAGAGAGTCCTTACATCATTGGGACCCATGTAGAGAGTCCTTACATCATTGGGACCCACATAGAGAGTCCCTTCCCTCTGGCCAACCATCTTATATCATACGGCTATAATTATATATAAACCCAACGATTGTCCCATGTAATGACCCAAGGCTGGTGCAGTCACACGTGAGGCCATGTAGTCCTCTGTCTCATCATTACACATCTCCTGTGGGAAGGATTGTGCCATTATAGCTGAGGTGGAGGCGGCTCGCGGAGTCACTGGACCTCACTGAGGTCTTACGTTGTTGTCATGTCTAGGACCACCAGCGTGTTCTCAGTGTTTGAGTGTTAATGGTCTGTATCTCTGCCATGTCTCCAGCCCACTCCAGATGGATCCATGTGTGACATATCTGAGGGTAGTAGAAGATGAGTCTTGGGCGTGTGATGGAAGTATTTGGCTTAGATACACACATTGGGCGTGTGATGGAAGTATTTGGCTTAGATACACACATTGGGCGTGTGATGGAAGTATTTGGCTTAGATACACACATTGGGCGTGTGATGGAAGGATTTAGCTTAGATACACACATTGGGCGTGTGATGGAAGGATTTAGCTTAGATACACACATTGGGCGTGTGATGGAAGGATTTAGCTTAGATACACACATTGGGCGTGTGATGGAAGGATTTGGCTTAGATACACACATTGCGGGTGTGATAGAAGTATTTGGCTTAGATACACACAAGGGAAGCTAATACTTTATTCCACATGGCACATCCATTGCCTATAAAAGTAAAGCGCGTCGCACTCACAGGCCACGAGGATCTCCTGCGTCTCGAAGTGTAGTCTATGAAGGGTGGGATGTGGTGGAGACTTCATAAGTGACCCATAAATGGAGAGCCATGGGCCGTGAGATCTGTGCCAGAATACGTCTGGATGTAGAGAAGAACCTGAAGAGGTGCGTGGCCCAAACCAACAATATGGCGATAGCTACACCAGAGGGGCGAAGGCCCGGGAACAGCCGCCATATTTGTTGTGTACAAAACCTGCGTCCTTAACCCCAAACCATGAGCCTCGCCCGTACAGACCGTCTGTGGAGGATGATTGAGGTTCTTGGTGTATACGCCTCTGCTGTGTATACGCCTCTGCTGTGTATACGCCTCTGCTGTGTATACGCCTCTGCTGTGTATACGCCTCTGCTGTGTATACGTCTCTGCTGTGTATACTCTGTACAGTATATATATATATATGTATAGGTAGATATTTATATCTGTACATACAATCTCTTGTCTTGTGTGTGTGATGTGAAATAAACCTTGACCTTGTCTATTGCTTGGATGCAGATCACTTTGACTCGTCTTCAGAGACTTGGTGTCATCTCCACCTATACGCTCAGATATCTTCTGTATGTATATAGCGCACACACATTCCGCAGCGCTGCACAGAGCTCCCCAGATCACCCCTGCCTCCAATAGGGCTGACAATCTTATCTATAGACTAGTACGTTTTCTGGGAGTGGGAGGACCCAAAGGAGAACATAAGAGAACATACAAACTCTGCAGATGTTGAATTGGATGGGACTTGAACCCAGGACCCAAACGCTGTAAGGCTGTAGTGCCAACCACTGAGACACTGTGCTGCCCTCACACAAATATTACCTACCTTCAGGTCATTCTTCCTCCATCCTCACCTACACCCAGATGTGCGATCCCCCATCCTCGCCTGCTCCCAGATGTGCGATCCCCCATCCTCGCCTGCTCCCAGATGTGCGATCCCCCATCCTCACCTGCTCCTAGATGTGTGATCCCCCATCCTCGCCTGCTCCCAGATGTGCGACCCTCCATCCTCGCCTGCTCCCAGATGTGCGATCCTCCATCCTCGCCTGCTCCCAGATGTGCGATCCTCCATCCTCGCCTGCTCCCAGATGTGCGATCCCCCATCCTCGCCTGCTCCCAGATGTGCGACCCTCCATCCTCGCCTGCTCCCGGATGTGCGACCCTCCATCCTCGCCTGCTCCCGGATGTGCGACCCTCCATCCTCGCCTGCTCCCGGATGTGCGATCCTCCATCCTCGCCTGCTCCCGGATGTGCGATCCCCCATCCTCGCCTGCTCCCAGATGTGCGATCCCCCATCCTCGCCTACTCCCAGATGTGCGATCCCCCATCCTCGCCTACTCCCAGAAGTATCATCCTCCATCCTCGCCTGCTCCCAGATGTGCGACCCTCCACCCTCGCCTGCTCCCAGATGTGCGATCCTCCATCCTCACCTGCTCCCAGATGTGCGATCCTCCATCCTCACCTGCTCCCAGATGTGCGATCCTCCATCCTCGCCTGCTCCCAGATGTGCGATTCCCCCATCCTCGCCTGCTCCCAGATGTGCGATCCCCCATCCTCGCCTGCTCCCAGATGTGCGATCCCCCATCCTCGCCTGCTCCCAGATGTGCGATCCTCCATCCTCGCCTGCTCCCAGATGTGCGACCCTCCACCCTCGCCTGCTCCCAGATGTGCGACCCCCCATCCTCACCTGCTCCCAGATGTGCGATCCCCCATCCTCGCCTGCTCCCAGATGTGCGATCCCCCATCCTCGCCTACTCCCAGATGTATCATCCTCCATCCTCGCCTGCTCCCAGATGTGCGATCCCCCATCCTCACCTGCTCCCAGATGTGCGATCCCCCATCCTCGCCTACTCCCAGATGTGCGATCCCCCATCCTCGCCTACTCCCAGATGTGCGATCCCCCATCCTCGCCTGCTCCCAGATGTGCGATCCCCCATCCTCGCCTACTCCCAGATGTGCGATCCCCCATCCTCACCTACTCCCAGATGTGCGATCCCCCATCCTCGCCTACTCCCAGATGTGCGATCCCCCATCCTCGCCTGCTCCCAGATGTGCGATCCCCCATCCTCGCCTGCTCCCAGATGTGCGATCCCCCATCCTCACCTGCTCCCAGATGTGCGATCCCCCATCCTCGCCTACTCCCAGATGTGCGATCCCCCATCCTCGCCTGCTCCCAGATGTGCGATCCCCCATCCTCGCCTGCTCCCAGATGTGCGATCCCCCATCCTCACCTGCTCCCAGATGTGCGATCCCCCATCCTCACCTACTCCCAGATGTGCGACCCTCCACCCTCGCCTGCTCCCAGATGTGCGATCCCCCATCCTCGCCTGCTCCCAGATGTGCGATCCCCCATCCTCGCCTGCTCCCAGATGTGCGATCCCCCATCCTCGCCTACTCCCAGATGTGCGATCCCCCATCCTCACCTGCTCCCAGATGTGCGATCCCCCATCCTCACCTGCTCCCAGATGTGCGATCCCCCATCCTCACCTACTCCCAGATGTGCGATCCCCCATCCTCGCCTGCTCCCAGATGTGCGATCCCCCATCCTCGCCTGCTCCCAGATGTGCGATCCCCCATCCTCGCCTGCTCCCAGATGTGCGATCCCCCATCCTCGCCTACTCCCAGATGTGCGATCCCCCATCCTCACCTGCTCCCAGATGTGCGATCCCCCATCCTCACCTACTCCCAGATGTGCGACCCTCCACCCTCGCCTGCTCCCAGATGTGCGATCCCCCATCCTCGCCTGCTCCCAGATGTGCGATCCCCCATCCTCACCTGCTCCCAGATGTGCGATCCCCCATCCTCGCCTACTCCCAGATGTGCGATCCCCCATCCTCGCCTACTCCCAGATGTGCGATCCCCCATCCTCGCCTGCTCCCAGATGTGCGATCCCCCATCCTCACCTGCTCCCAGATGTGCGATCCTCCATCCTCGCCTGCTCCCAGATGTGCGATCCCCCATCCTCACCTACTCCCAGATGTGCGACCCTCCACCCTCGCCTGCTCCCAGATGTGCGATCCCCCATCCTCGCCTGCTCCCAGATGTGCGATCCCCCATCCTCACCTGCTCCCAGATGTGCGATCCCCCATCCTCGCCTGCTCCCAGATGTGCGATCCCCCATCCTCGCCTGCTCCCAGATGTGCGATCCCCCATCCTCGCCTGCTCCCAGATGTGCGATCCTCCATCCTCGCCTGCTCCCAGATGTGCGATCCCCCATCCTCGCCTGCTCCCAGATGTGCGATCCCCCATCCTCGCCTGCTCCCAGATGTGCGATCCCCCATCCTCGCCTGCTCCCAGATGTGCGATCCCCCATCCTCGCCTACTCCCAGATGTATCATCCTCCATCCTCGCCTGCTCCCAGATGTGCGATCCCCCATCCTCGCCTACTCCCAGATGTGCGATTCCCCCATCCTCGCCTGCTCCCAGATGTGCGATCCCCCATCCTCGCCTGCTCCCAGATGTGCGATCCCCCATCCTCGCCTGCTCCCAGATGTGCGATCCCCCATCCTCGCCTGCTCCCAGATGTGCGATCCCCCATCCTCGCCTGCTCCCAGATGTGCGACCCTCCATCCTCGCCTGCTCCCAGATGTGCGACCCTCCATCCTCGCCTGCTCCCAGATGTGCGACCCTCCACCCTCGCCTGCTCCCAGATGTGCGACCCTCCACCCTCGCCTGCTCCCAGATGTGCGACCCTCCACCCTCGCCTGCTCCCAGATGTGCGACCCTCCACCCTCGCCTGCTCCCAGATGTGCGACCCTCCACCCTCGCCTGCTCCCAGATGTGCGACCCTCCACCCTCGCCTGCTCCCAGATGTGCGACCCTCCACCCTCGCCTGCTCCCAGATGTGCGACCCTCCATCCTCGCCTGCTCCCAGATGTGCGACCCTCCACCCTCGCCTGCTCCCAGATGTGCGACCCTCCACCCTCGCCTGCTCCCAGATGTGCGACCCTCCACCCTCGCCTGCTCCCAGATGTGCGACCCTCCACCCTCGCCTGCTCCCAGATGTGCGACCCTCCACCCTCGCCTGCTCCCAGATGTGCGACCCTCCACCCTCGCCTGCTCCCAGATGTGCGACCCTCCACCCTCGCCTGCTCCCAGATGTGCGACCCTCCACCCTCGCCTGCTCCCAGATGTGCGACCCTCCACCCTCGCCTGCTCCCAGATGTGCGACCCTCCACCCTCGCCTGCTCCCAGATGTGCGACCCTCCACCCTCGCCTGCTCCCAGATGTGCGACCCTCCACCCTCGCCTGCTCCCAGATGTGCGACCCTCCACCCTCGCCTGCTCCCAGATGTGCGACCCTCCACCCTCGCCTGCTCCCAGATGTGCGACCCTCCACCCTCGCCTGCTCCCAGATGTGCGACCCTCCACCCTCACCTGCTCCCAGATGTGCGACCCTCCTCCCTCACCTGCTCCCAGATGTGCGACCCTCCATCCTCACCTGCTCCCAGATGTGCGATCCTCCATCCTCCTACACGTCTACTCTGATAACCTTCTTTCTTGTTCCCTAGTAGTTTAGGTTTGTACTTTATCTTTTTTCTGTTATTTGTTTTTCAGATTTCTTTACAGATTTTTTTTCTCTCCCTTGTTGGTTCTGTGCAGGTATGGAAAGAGAAGGAAATGGAAGGGAACCCCCTAGGGGGCTTCTTAATCACCCTCCAGACAGGCCGCCTTGATTATAAGTACCATGAAATTCATTAACACCTTCAGCTATGACAAGTGGCAGCAGCAGTGAGATGGGAGTCATTAGGCTTCCACATGAGTATTCCCCCCCCCACCACCACCCAAAGATTTCCTCATTCCCTCGGCTTGTGAGCCACAGAGATTCTACTCCTAAAGCTCTGAGACCCCTACATGAAGCGAGAGGAACGTGTAGACCAAGGTCCAGAACAAGCCCGAGCCTTGTGTAGTCTCTACGACACTCGTATGGCTCTGGTCACCAACAACCCTACTGATGATGGTGAGGGTCACTACCTGCCGGATACCCGCGGTGCACTGGAGACTGTTCTGTGGGATCCTCATCCACATTTATACGGATCTCCATGGGATCCCACGGCTGCTGAGGTGACCATCTATCGTCACGGTGTCTTTAGGAATAAAATTTTGATTCTACAATAACACGAAATGAAGAGATAATTTTATTTCTGAGAGCCGGATCCTACAGGATGTTCTTCACGCATGGAGCTCCACATGGTTAGAGCCGCCTGTTCCTCACCGATACATCTGCTGCCTATCCCAGATCCTATGGAAGACCATGTGAAGGTCCACAGCAGCCCTGGACTTGTGTATGGTGTTTATATAACTAGTGGTCAGAAGAAGGACCTCGCATGTGACTCTTCAGCAGAAGATCAGTTACATTACAAGACCCATCCCGAGTGCTATCGTTTGGTCCTTGTGTGGGAGTCTCTAGATTTTGAAATTTCCATGATCTAACTTTATGGATGATGGTTAAAGTGATTGATTAATGGAGTGAAGGTGGACATCAAGGGACAAGGTCGCAGCATATTTCTACAGGTTGACCAAGAGTCTGGTAGCAATATGTCCAGGGGCTCCTCTAAGGCTTTTCCCATTGGTCTGAAGAATCATTTTCTGGCCAAACCTGTCTGAATCCCATGAACAGATGTGTTCTCCTTCCTGCTGAGATATTCCCATTGGGTACACGTGTCATTACATGTCCCTTCCTCCCTTGTCCCTTATCTGGGACCTAAAACAACTCAATGGCCTCCACAGACCAGATAAGACATATTCACACTGGACATGTCAAAAGACGTTTGTCTGATTGTCACAGCATTCACGTCCTACATTTCTATCAGTTCTGCATTATCTGCAGGGAAGACTGCACCTCGCGGGGGTCAGAGGTGAAGATCGTAGTCCTGCTGATGATAATAGTGGTAAGGGAGGAGCCCATTGTCCTTGCTTGTTTTGCCGTCCAGTCTTCTCTATGGTTGCCCACCATCCATCTGTTGGGTCCTTATAGTAAAGCGGTTGACATGCACAGGGATGGGCACCACGATTTTTGGGTTCCGGACAGGCTCACCTGCACGGTTGTTAATGTTTCCAGCTTTGATGCGTTTCCATTTTGCTCTTCGATTCTGAAACCATATTTTTACTTGCACCTCGCTGAGTTTGAGGGTGTGGGCGATCTGAGATCTCTCTGTCAGGGACAGGTATTTCTTACAGTGGAACTCCTTTTCCAGTTCTAGGAGCTGCTCGCTAGTGAAAGCTGTCCTGCGTCTTCGGCTTTTTCCAGGAGTCCCAGCTCCTTCTCTGCCCGAGTCCTGAGGGGCGCTCTTTACCTTAATCCGGGGCCGGGTTGAGCTGTGCCCTTGTTCTGGGAGGTTCTCATCGCAGCTCTCTTCAGAGGTTTCCTCTTCATCTTGGTCACTGCAGCCCAGATCCGGGGTCTTTCCTCCCATCTTCTCTTCATCTGAGCTGTACAATTTGGAGTCTCCTGTAAAACAAAGTCATAAAGGATTAAATGTAGCAAAGTACATAAAAAAGCATCAGAGGCGGCAGTGTCTGGTGGATGAAGCTCACCACAGACCTATGACTGACGTAACATCTCCTCTACCTTCTGCAGATATTCCTAGACACAAGTCCATAACAGAAAGATGATGAATGGTGCTCACCCTTGGAAGTCAATCAGGATGCTCATTTATTCGACTTACTCCCTCCCATGTTTATTATTTGAGTATTTTGCAACGATCCGCTTCCATTGATCATATAGACTAGGCCAGAAGCTTTTATGCTGCCTCCAGGGGCCACCAATAACTGCCCCTTGGTCACTTAGGAGGCAGTCGCTATGTGGGAAATAAAGAAGGAGCTAATCTTAAGGTACAATAAATAGCCCAGGAAATTCAAATAAAAAGTATACATTGTGCATGATCATGGATGGAATGGAATCTTCTTACCTGGCCAAGTCCTATACATCCAGAGTAGAGATGGGCGAATTTGTTGAAATTCGTTTCGTCCCGATTCGCCAAATTTTTCGTAAAAATTCGTTTCGACCCGAATTGCATCATGCCAAATCACGTTAAAAACCAGGCATTTCCTGGCTGCAGAGAGCCTGAAGGGTGTTGTAGAACGTTGTGCTATGCTTAAATATGCATAGGGAGCGTGGTTTGGTCTTCAAACAATGCTGTGTTTTAGTATGACATGCACATGACAGCCGCCGCTCTTAGAATCGCTTCACTCTTCACTTCCATGTGCACTTACAGAGGCCAACTTCACCAAATAAGCGAAGCGGGAACGCAGCCTGACAAGGTAACGTCTGTGCCGGCTCGAAAGGCCCGAGCTGAGGGCCAAGATCCCACTATAACATCACAGAGTGCACTCTTTACACTGACATCAGATGATTCCATAGATTACGGCAGAACCTGTTCTGTTACACGCGGATACATGAGGAAACCCCCCAAAAGAGTGCAGAGGGTGTCACCAGTAATTCTGCATTGACGTCACTGATCATTTTGCCCTTCTTTTCACGCGTCAGTGTCCTCTTTCAATCGGCCAATAATCCATCAGTATTGCTAAAGCCAAAAACAAACAGGAGTGGATCCTGAACAGAGATGAGCAGTAAATGAGATACTTGCATGTCCTGTATGTTCTGTATCCACTCCTGCTTTTGGCTATCAATCCTGAAGCTTTTCATCTTTCTGACAGATGAAATGAAGGGGAAAACCAAACATAGTGGCAACGCCATAGAGCGATGGAGGGTGAAAACAGCATTATGGAAATCACAGGGTGTTCCATGGAGACAGCGGTCAGTTGGCAGCAGAATAATTAGGCCGCAGAGGGGCACAATGACAAATTATGGAGGTGGCGTAAACATGGTAGGCCACAGAGTGGCACAATGATAGGGTGTGGAGGTGGCGGCAGCAGGAGCCCATATAGCCAACAGCAGAGGAAGCCACATTGTGGCACAATAAGGAAGTTTTGAATTTGACGTTGAAATTTTCCATCTAAATTTGAAGATTAGATACGCCACATCCATAATACATTACAGTTTTCCTGAAAATATCGGGTCTTTGCCAAAAAAGAACTGCAAAGGTGGCACCAGCCGCATGAGGTCAGAGGCGTGGAGGTGGCGGCAACATGTTAGGCCACAGAGTGGCACAATGATATAGTGTGGAGGTGGCATCAGCAGCAGCAGGAGCCCACAGAGTGGCACAATGATATAGTGTGAAAGTAGCAGCAGGAGACCACAGAGTGGCACAATGATTTAGTGTGGAGGTGGCATCAGCAGCAGGAGCCTGCAGAGTGGCACAATGATATAGTGTGGAGGTGGCGTCAGCAGCAGCAGGAGCCCACAGAGTGGTACAATGATATAGTGTGGAGGTGTCAGCAGCAGGAGCCCACGGAGTGGCACCATGATATAGTGTGAATGTGGCAGGAGCCGGAGCCCACAGAGTGGCCCAATGATATAGTGAGAAAGGAAAAAGGCAGACGGGCAGCACTCCGTGGAACAAAGGTTCTTTTATTTCACAAGTGGATACAGCGACGTTTCGGCTGACCCTATGCAGCCATTCTCAAGCATGGAGCATAGAGTCAGCCGAAACGTTGCAGTATCCACTTGTGAAATAAAAGAACCTTTGTTCCACGGAGTGCTGCCCGTCTGCCTTTTTCCTTTGAAACTTCCAGGGTCCCTGAATCAGACCCTTCGAGCCTGCACCCACTTTGGATCTTAATCCGTTGTCTCACTGTGCCGCCCTTCCCTGACCTGTGTTTGTTCTATGATATAGCGAGAAGGTGGCAGCAGCAGGAGCTCACACAGTGTGCACAATGACATAGTGTGGAGGTGGCGTCAGCAGGAGCTCACAGAGAGGTACCATGATATAGTGTGGAGGTGGCGTCAGCAGCAGGAGCCCACAGAGGGGCACAATGATATAGTGTGGAGGTGGCGTCAGCAGCAGGAGCCCACAGAGTGGCACAATGATATAGTGTGGAGGTGGCGTCAGCAGCAGGAGCCCAAAGAGTGGCACAATGATATAGTGTGGAGGTGTCGTCAGCAGCAGCAGGAGCCCACAGAGTGGCACAATGATATAGTGTGGAGGTGGCATCAGTAGCAGCAGCAGGAGCCCACAGAGTGGCACAATGATATAGTGTGGAGGTGGCGTCAGCAGCAGCAGGAGCCCACAGAGAGAAACAATGATATAGTGTGGAGGTGGCAGCAGCAGGAGCCCACAGAGTGGCACAATGATATAGTGTGGAGGTGGCATCAGCAGCAGCAGGAGGAGCCCACAGAGTGGCACCATGATATAGTGTGGAGGTGGCATCAGCAGGAGCCCACATAGTGGCACAATGATATAGTGTGAATGTGGCATCAGCAGCAGCAGGAGTCCAAAGAGTGGCACAATGATATAGTGTGGAGGTGGCGTCAGCAGCAGCAGGAGCCCACAGAGTGGTACAATGACATAGTGTGGAGGTGGCGTCAGCAGGAGCTCACAGAGAGGTACCATGATATAGTGTGGAGGTGGCGTCAGCAGCAGGAGCCCACAGAGGGGCACAATGATATAGTGTGGAGGTGGGGTCAGCAGCAGGAGCCCACAGAGGGGCACAATGATATAGTGTGGAGGTGGCGTCAGCAGCAGGAGCCCGCAGAGTGGCACAATGATATAGTGTGGAGGTTTTGTCAGCAGCAGCAGCAGCAGGAGCCCACAGAGTGGCACCATGATATAGTGTGAAGGTGACATCAGAAGCAGGAGCCCACAGAGTGGCACAATGATATAGTGTGAAGGTGGCATCAGCAGCAGAAGCCCACATAGTGGCACCATGATATAGTGGGGAGGTGGCATCAGCAGCAGGAGCCCACAGTGTGGCACAATGATATAGAGTGGAGGTGGCGTCAGCAGGAGCCCAAAGAGTGGCACAATGATATAGTGGGGAGGTGGCATCAGTAGCAGCAGGAGCCTGCAGAGTGGTACAATGATATAGTGTGGAGGTGGCATCAGCAGCAGCAGGAGCCCGGAGAGTGGCACAATGATATAGTGTGTTGGTGGCATCAGTAGCAGCAGGAGGAGCCCACAGAGTGGCACAATGATATAGTGTGGAAGTGGCATCAGCAGCAGGAGCCCACAGAGTGGCACAATGATATAGTGTGGAGGTGGCATCAGCAGCAGCAGGAGCAGGAGCCCGCAGGGTGGCACAATGATATAGTGTGGAGGTGGCATCAGCAGCAGGAGCCCACAGAGTGGCACAATGATATAGTGTGAAGGTGGCATCAGCAGCAGGAGCCCACAGAGTGGCACAATGATATAATGCGGAGTAGGCATCAGCAGCAGGAGCCCGCAGAGTGGCACAATGATATAGTGTGGAGGTGGCATCAGCAGCAGGAGCCCACAGAGTGGCACAATGATATAGTGTGAAGGTGGCATCAGCAGGAGCCCACAGAGTGGCACCATGATATAGTGTGGAGGTGGCAGCAGCAGGAGCCCACAGAGTGGCACAATGGTATAGTGTGAAGATGGCATCAGCAGCAGCCCGCAGAATGGCACGATGATTGTGAAGGTGGCATCAGTAGCAGCAGGAGCCCACAGAGTGGCACAATGATATAGTGTGAAGGTGGCATCAGTAGCAGCAGGAGCCCACAGAATGGCACAATGATATAGTGTGGAGGTGGCATCAGCAGCAGCAGGAGCCCACAGAGTGGCACAGTGATATAGTGTGGAGGTTGCAGCAGCAGGAGCCCACAGAGAGGAAGAATCATATAGTGTGAAGGTGGCATCAGTAGCAGCAGGAGCCCACAGAGTGGCACAATGATATAGTGTGAAGGTGGCATCAGTAGCAGCAGGAGGAGCCCACAGAGTGGCACAATGATATAGTGTGAAGGTGGCATCAGTAGCAGCAGTAGCCTGCAGAGTGGTACAATGATATAGTGTGAAGGTGGCATCAGTAGCAGCAGGAGGAGCCCACAGAGTGGCACAATGATATAGTGTGAAGGTGGCATCAGTAGCAGGAGGAGCCCACAGAGTGGCACAATGATATAGTGTGGAGGTGGCGTCAGTAGCAGCAGGAGCCCACAGAGTGGCACAATGATATAGTGTGGAGGTGGCATCAGAAGCAGCAGGAGCTTGCAGAGTGGCACAATGATATAGTGTGAAGGTGGCATCAGTAGCAGCAGGAGGAGCCCACAGAGTGGCACAATGATATAGTGTGAAGGTGGCATCAGAAGCAGGAGTCAGCAGAGTGGCACAATGATATAGTGTGGAGGTGGCAGCAGCAGGAGCCCACAGAGTGGCACAATGATATAGTGTGGAGGTGGCGTCAGTAGCAGCAGGAGCCCACAGAGTAGCACAATGATATAGTGTGAAGGTGGCAGCAGTAGCATCGGGAGCCCACAGAATGGCACAATGATATAGTGTGGAGGTGGCGTCAGTAGCAGCAGGAGCCCACAGAGTAGCACAATGATATAGTGTGAAGGTGGCAGCAGTAGCATCGGGAGCCCACAGAATGGCACAATGATATAGTGTGGAGGTGGCGTCAGTAGCAGCAGGAGCCCGCAGAGTGGCACAATGATATAGTGTGAAGGTGGCATCAGCAGCAGCAGGAGCCCACAGAGAGGAACAATCATATAGGTTGAAGGTAGCATCAGTAGCAGCAGGAGCCCACAGAGTGGCACAATGATATAGTGTGAAGGTGGCATCAGCAGCAGCAGGAGCCCACAGAGTGGCACAATGATATAGTGTGAAGGTGGCAGCAGTAGCATCGGGAGCCCACAGAGTAGCACAATGATGTAGTGTGAAGGTGGCAGCAGTAGCATCGGGAGCCCACAGAGTAGCACAATGATATAGAGTGGAGGAGGCGTCAGCAGCAGCAGGAGCCCACAGAGTGGCACAATGATATAGTGTGGAGGTGGCGTCAGTAGCAGCAGGAGCCCGCAGAGTGGCACAATGATATAGTGTGGAGGTGGCGTCAGTAGCAGCAGGAGCCCGCAGAGTGGCACAATGATATAGTGTGAAGGTGGCGTCAGCAGCAGCAGGAGCCCACAGAGAGGAACAATCATATAGGTTGAAGGTAGCATCAGTAGCAGCAGGAGCCCACAGAGTGGCACAATGATATAGTGTGAAGGTGGCATCAGCAGCAGCAGGAGCCCACAGAGTGGCACAATGATATAGTGTGAAGGTGGCAGCAGTAGCATCGGGAGCCCACAGAGTGGCACAATGATGTAGTGTGAAGGTGGCAGCAGTAGCAGCGGGAGTCCACAGAGTGGCACAATGATATATTGTGGAGGTGGCAGCAGCAGAAGCAGGAGTCAGCAGAGTGGCACAATGATATAGTGTGAAGGTGGCAGCAGCAGCAGGAGCCCACAGAGTGGCAGAATGAGGAGGAGGTGGGTGACAATTCCAGACCCTGGTAAAGATGGTGTGAGGCAGATGGAGCAACTGGCAGCAGATGTGTGGCATCAGGCGGGTGGCAGCATCAGAATAGTGGCTGATAGCAGTTAGAACCCAAACTCATTTCTCAACGTTTGGAGGAGGCATCATGGCTGATCTAATCTGATGCATTAGGCATTGGCGAGTTGAAATCCTGGCTGATCCAATCCTGGGGGTTCTCCTTGGGGTAACGATGGCCCCCGCCACACTGAACACCCGCTCTGATGCCACACTAATGGCCGGGCAGGACATCTTCTCTACTGCAAACTCCGCAAGTTGCGGCCATGCATCAAGCTTGGCTGCCCAGTAGTCCATGGGATCCTCTACCTCAGGTGGTAAAGTGCTGTCCAAGTAGGCCACCACCTGCTGGTGCAGGATCTGCTCCATGTCCTGCTGCTGCTGGTGGCGGCTACCCTCCTCACTAGGCGGGTGATGGAAATTGCTCAATAAGGAATCCAGACTTAAGCGACTGTTGATGGAGCTGCTACTGCTCCTACCCCCCCCCCCAGCTTCCCATAGCAGCCATGGCAGTAGTACGTGAGTGATGACCAAGAATCCCCCGGTCAGACCTGACAGAGGATGGAAAATGGAGCACATAGGCAGCAGCCAACTATGTGCACAGTATTTCTCTATAGTATGCCAGTTGTTCCTTCCTCTCATCAGCAGGAAACAATTCACCCATTTTGGCCCGGTAGCGAGGGTCCAAGAGGGTGGAGAGACAAAACTCATCCCTATGGCGGATGTTGACTATTCGGCTGTCACTAGTTAGGCAAAGCAGCATGCTGCAGGCCATCTGCGCAAGTGACTCTGAGGACTCCCGGCCTCCATCTCCACAGTATACTGCAATGGTGCTTCTGGGTCATCTGCCTCGTCTTCTACCTCCTCCGGATGCTCCTGCTCCTCCTCTCCTGTCACCTGAGTAGAAAAACCACAAATTGCACCAGACTCTGCTTGTGCTCCAATCTCCTCCTCCTCCAGTTCAGCCCCCACCGGAATCATGTGGCCATGAGATGTAG
Organism: Engystomops pustulosus; assembly: GCF_040894005.1. Lineage (NCBI taxonomy): Eukaryota > Metazoa > Chordata > Amphibia > Anura > Leptodactylidae > Engystomops > Engystomops pustulosus. Next base: position 101,976 of record NW_027285100.1, read on the forward strand.
TCTCCACTTCTCCAGTGCCCTGACCAGACAGATTTTGCAGCATGAGTTCCAGGACATGAAGCAGTGGTATGACATTATTCATCCAGCAGTCCTGGTGACTGACAAATAACGTGGTCTCTTCAAAGGGCCTGAGCAAACGGCAGGTGTCACGCATGACATCAAAGTTACACAAGGAAGTACTACGGTCCGCTTGCATCATCAAAAAAATCATTAATGGCTTTTCTCTGTTCATACAGGTGGTCTAACATATGGAGTTTGGAATTCCAACGTTTGGAAACATCGCATATCAGACTATGCTGGCGGAGGTCGTTCTGACCCTGCAACTCAAGGAGGATGTGCTTGGCTTTGTAAGAATGGCTGAAGTGCGTGCTCAGTGTCCTGGCCATTTTAATAATGTCTTGCCGATGGGTGTAAGACTTCAGGAACTTGTTGACTACCAGATTGAACACGTGCGCCATGCAGGGCGCATGGACCATCCCTCCTCGGTGCAGCGTGGACACCATGTTCCTGCCATTGTCTGTCACCATGGTTCCGATTTTTAGTTGTTGCAGAGAAAGCCACACATTGATTTCTTCTTGCATGACGCAGAGCAGTTCCTCCCCTGTGTGACTTCATTCGCCCAGGCAAACCAGGTGTAGAACTGTGTGACACCGCTGTGCCCTGCACATGTGGTATGATGGAGCAGCACTTGTGGAGGCTGAGGTGGTGGTGGAGAAGGAGGCGGACACTGGCGCAGGAGCAGCAGTTTGACAACGTAGAGGAGAAAGCGCCGTCTCTTGTTGAAGTTGTTGGTGCGGCTGGCGGGAAGCACATTCACCCAGTGGGCCGTAAAGGACATATACTGGCCCTGACCATAATTACAGCTCCACACATCCGCGCTGCCGTGCACCTTGGAAGAAACTGATAAGCTCAAGGACTGGCCCACCTTCTGTTGTACATATTGGTGAAGGGCTGGCACAGCCTTTTTGGAAAAAAATTGCGGCTTGGAACTCTCCACCTCGGTTTGGCACAAGCCATTAGTTCGCTGAAGGGTGCAGAGTCCACGACTTGGAAAGGGAGAGACTGCAGTACCAACAACTTGGACAGGAGCACGGTCAGCTTCTGAACCTTAGGATGGCTGGACGCATAGAGTTGTCTTTTTGTAATCGCCTCGCTCAACAACTGCTGGCGCCATGCGTAGCGAGGAGCAGGAGCATCCAGACCGGGAGATGATGTCAAAGACAAACAGCTCCCTTCGGCAGAGGTGCTGGAGCCTTCACTTGCTGAAAAACAGTATGTGTGCCACTAGGTGCTGCTGCTGCGCCTGCAGGATGGACCGTATCTGACACCCGTTTCTCCCAGGCCTTTGGATGGTGACGCTGCATGTGTTGGCGCAGGGCCATGGTGCCAAGGTTAGCTCCCTGGCCACGCTTCACTTTCTGCCCACAGATACGACATATACCCACACTCGGCTCCTCTGGTGTCTTTACAAAAAACTGCCACACCGCTGAGGTGGTAATTTTACCGCCAACACTCTACACTGAGCGACTACTACCGCCGTTGCGTCGCTGAGCCCCTGTGCCACTGCTTATTTGGGCCTGCAAATAGGGATTTGTACCCTGCGGACGTTTGGCTCCCGTCCTCGCACTGCTGCCACCCTGCTGACTCACAGCCACAGTAGCGACTTGCTGCCTGCTCCGCAAGCTGACACTCTATTCGCCTGATGATGATGAATCCCCTGCTACACCCGGCTCCCAAGTGCGATCGGCTACATCATCGTCAATTTGCGTTTCCCGGTCACTGCTACTCTCCTCACCGATGTCAGTATGCACAGCCTGCCTACTGCAGGAAGCAGCGGAAGTCTGCCCCACCTCTTCACTGCCAAGCAGCTGCTGACTGTCCTCAAACACTTCGTCCTCGCTGAATAGTGGCGCTGAGCCCAGACCACCTAGTAGTTCTCTGGCTGCGGGAAAGGAATAGAACAGAGCCTGGTTGAGGACAAGTGAGGGTCTCTGACCTGCTCCTGGGCCATGCCAACTAATTGTTGTATCTGAGGAACCCACGGACTCTTGGCTGGGGTTATCTTTTTAAATGGGTGTGGGCACAATCAAAAACGGTTTCAGATGTACAGAAGTAACACGTTTTTTTAATTTATAATAGTTTCTAAAATATGACAGATATTGAGTAATAATTAAAATGAATAATGTAAACACATCTGCGTACAAATCATGTAAAGATCTTAATATAGATATAGGAACTTAGTTCGACCTTAATTGTATGTGTATCTTGTTAACAGGATTCCTTTAGAGCTTTGTAAACAATTTTGTAAACAATTTTGTAAACAATTTCGTAAACAATTTCGTAAACAATTTCGTAAACAATTTCGTAAACAATTTCTATTCCTTCTGATAGCGGTTGATTCTCTAGATATAGTAATATTAGTAGTCCCGTACACAGTGGGGAGTCCTATGTCCCAATAGAAAGATTCATAAAGATGAAAAAATTCGTAGAGCTGAAAAATTCATGGGGATGAAAAAGTTCATAAAAAAGAAAATTGCATGCATTAAAAATAAAAATAAAAAATGGATAGTTAAAAACAAATTTGTCTGAGAGTAAATTGGTATCCAGGAGGTTTTTATGTTGCACAGAGTGTAGGGCCCTGCACTTGTGTAGACTCTTACAGCTATTTGCCAAAATATATAGGATGTTTACAATCTAATCACTCACAGTTGGTTGATCATATGCGTCTTTCTCTCTGTTCGAGCTGGAAACGTTCACTATTGTGGAGGTTTTGGTAGTCGTTTTTAGTATGTGATGGCGTCCTCCACGTGCAGCGGCATCTGTGTATGTCCTCCGGGAGCGCTTCCACGGGAAACAAGTTCGTACGTTTCACACTCCTCACTCTCCTCCCTTCACGGTGTGGACTCCGTGCCTGCCAGATGCCGCGGGGGATGTCACACCCGAGAACATGCAACGTTCCAAACGATAGGCTCGAGCCCACCCACGACTCGTAGGTGAAAGTTTTCTTGTATTTGTATCGAGGGTGGTGTAATGGATCAAATTGTGAGGATGTTTAGGTTCTGTAAGAGTCCAGTAATTTGTGGATAATGGCTAGACGCGTTTCACAATTTGATCCATTACACCACCCTCGATACAAATACAAGAAAACTTTCACCTACGAGTCGTGGGTGGGCTCGAGCCTATTGTTTGGAACGTTGCATGTTCTCGGGTGTGACATCCTCCGCGGCATCTAACAGACACAGAATCCACACCGTGAAGGGAGGAGAGTGAGGAGTGTGAAACGTACGAACTTGTTTCCCGTGGAAGCGCTCCCGGAGGACATACACAGATGCCGCTGCACGTGGAGGACGCCATCACATACTAAAAACGATCACCAAAACCTCCACAATAGTGAACGCTTCCAGCTCGAACAGAGAGAAAGACGCATACGATCAACCAACTGTGAGTGATTAGACTGTAAACATCCTATATATTTTGGCAAATAGCTGTAAGAGTCTACACAAGTGCAGGGCCCTACACTATGTGCAACATAAAAGCCTCCTGGATACCAATTTACTCCTAAACAAATTTGTTTTTAACTATCCATTTTTTATTTTTATTTTTAATGCATGCAATTTTCTTTTTTATGAACTTTTTCATCCCCATGAATTTTTCAGCTCTACGAATTTTTTCATCTTTATGAATCTTTCTATTGGGACATAGGACTCCCCACTGTGTACAGGACTACTAATATTACTATATCTAGAGAATCAACCGCTATCAGAAGGAATAGAAATTGTTTACGAAATTGTTTACGAAATTGTTTACGAAATTGTTTACCAGATTGTTTACAAAATTGTTTACAAAGCTCTAAAGGAATCCTGTTAACAAGATACACATACAATTAAGGTCGAACTAAGTTCCTATATCTATACTAAGATCTTTACATGATTTGTACGCAGATGTGTTTACATTATTCATTTTAATTTTACTCAATGTCTGTCATATTTTAGAAACTATTATAAATTAAAAAAACGTGTTACTTCTGTACATCTGAAACCGTTTTTGATTGTGCCCACACCCATTTAAAAAGATTGCTCTATTTTCCTGGTCTCATTTGGTGTTGAGACCTCCTGTGGATGCACTCAGACTCGGCACAGCAGAGATTGATAAGTGCCACCATAACCTTGATTTTATCTTGGCTGGGGTTGTCAGATGTTATATTAGAGGAATTGGATGACCTAGTCAACCATTCAACAACATTTGGGTTGTTAATCAACACACTGCCGCTAGATGACACCGGCAGTTCTGGCCTCACAGAGTCACCCCTGCTGCGACGTCCCCTTACTGTCTGACATAATGGTTAATCAACTATGTGGATTTGACACGTAAATCTGGCTGTAAACTGTAGGCCCAAAAAGATATGGCAATGTGCGTTATACAGATCTCCTACAACTGACCCCCAGAGAGAGGTCCACAAATCACTACTGCAGATGCATGAATGTGAAACAGATTTCTTCCTATTCCATTTTGTCACTAAATAGAACTGCTATTTGGGGTATACAGATCCCCCTTAAAGAACATCCAGGGATTGGAGCAGGAATCGCTACAGCACAGTACAGTAGCTGGACGCTACAGACAGCACATGAAGTTTAAAATGCCAGGATTGCAAATGGCCGACAGTTTTTATAGGGCTGTGAGCCTGTGTGACATCACATAAGCCTGCCGGTCGCTGATTGGCTTACAGGTCTGCAGATGTCATCGGGGGTGTTCCTTTCTCCTTCCCAGAGTTCTCTGCCCCATGTATCATGTTGTTACTTTGTTCCCACGAATCACCGTAAACTTTGTCTTCGTAACTAATCAAATTTTTAGTGAAATTTGTATCGAATTCCACTTTGTTAGAATCTCTAATCCAGAGTCACCAGAATGCCCATGGCGGGGGCAGAAGTGCCGATCCCATGATGGTGCTGGCTCGTACATGCATGCACAGTTGATGGAGATGGCTGGTGCTGGGATGTGGCTTGGAGATGACCACCACAGGCACATACAAGCATGGTAACATATGGGGCAGTAATTTACCATGTAGATTAGGCAGAAGACTAGGGCAGGGGGTCAGAGGAGTAAACACTGAATTACAAATATACACAAAATAGTGCGGAACTAGTCGCCTCTCCCGGTGACACATGTTCAGCTCAATGCACACAACGAGGAGGGCTTCTTCAGCACTAAAGGTTTACAACAAAATACTCATCAAGTTTATCATTTAGGTTCATTGCACGCAGAGCTTTGGCCCTTAGGATCCACCTCTCTTGCTCTTGGAGAAGTAGGCACTTGCTGTAAGGTAGGTACTTGCTCAACTGCAGCGCAACGAAGGACCCAGGGTTGGCCCCATGTTCCTTCCTTATGTGCTATACCAAGCAGGGTGATCCCATCTCACTTTTTACAAACCTTGTTCCTTAAACCTCACACTGGGGTCTCCAGTGGCTGAGATAACAAATTTAGAGCTTCAAGAACTTTGTCTGTATGATTGCCACCACTATGGTTACTTTGGGGAAACTAGGTCCATGAGCCGACTGTGCGGTTGTGTACTAGATGCATTGGTGATTTATTGGGATGTGGATCTGGCTCTACAACACGGCACCAGGGGTCCTTCTGTGGCCGTTTCTTCCCATCACTGATCATGTGCTCATATTTATTGGGAAACCTTATTGTGTCAGAATCTGGTGAATAATTAAATGAAAAGCTAAAGATCTTCTCTTTTCTCTAAATCCTATTCCTAAGACATGGCAATCCTCCATGACATGAGGAGATGAGTACAGGAGATGGCTACACGGGGAGATGAGTACACGAGGAGATGAGTACACGAGGAAATGGCTAAATGGGGAGATGGGTACACGAGGAAATGGCTAAATGGGGAGATGGGTACACGGCGAGATGGCTACACGGCGAGATGGCTACACGGCGAGATGGCTACACGGGGAGATGGCTACACGGGGAGATGGCTACACGAGTAGATGGGGAGATGGCTACACGAGGAGATGGCTACACGAGGAGATGAGTACACGAGGAGATGAGTACACGAGGAGATGGCTACATGAGGAGATGAGTACAGTAGGAGATGAGTACACGGGGAGATGAGTACACAAGGAGATGGCTACACGGGGAGATGAGTACACGGGGAGATGAGTACACGGGGAGATGAGTACACGGGGAGATGAGTACACGGGGAGATGAGTACACGGGGAGATGAGTACACCAGGAGATGGCTACACAAGGAAATGAGTACACGAGGAGATGGCTAAATGGGGAGATGGGTACACGGCGAGATGGCTACACGGGGAGATGGCTACACGAGGAGATGGGGAGATGGCTACACGAGGAGATGGCTACACGAGGAGATGGCTACACGAGGAGATGGCTACACGAGGAGATGGCTACACGAGGAGATGGCTACACGAGGAGATGAGTACATGGGGTGATGAGTACAGAAAGAGATGGCTACATGAGGAGATTAGTACACGGGAAGATGGGTACACGAGGAGATGAGTACACGAGGAGGTGAGTACACAAGGAGATGAGTACATGGGGAGATGAGTACACGGGGAGATGAGTACACGGGGAGATGTGTACACGAGGAGATGAGTACAGGAGGAGATGGCTACACGGTGAGATGGCTACACGAGGAGATGGCTACACGAGGAGATGAGTACATGGGGAGATGGCTACACGGGGAGATGAGTACATGGGGAGATGAGTACACGGGGAGATGAGTACACGGGGAGATGAGTACACGGGGAGATGAGTACACGAGGAGATGGCTACACGGGGAGATGAGTACACAAGGAGATGAGTACACGGGGAGATGAGTACACAAGGAGATGAGTACACGAGGAGATGAGTACACGGGGAGATGTGTACAGGAAGAGATGAGTACACGGGGAGATGGGTACACGAGGAGATGAGTACACGAGGAGATGAGTACACGGGGAGATGAGTACACGGGGAGATGAGTACACGGGGAGATGAGTACACGGGGAGATGAGTACACGAGGAGATGAGTACACGAGGAGATGAGTACACGAGGAGATGAGTACACGAGGAGATGAGTACACGGGGAGATGAGTACAGGAGGAGATGAGTACAGGAAGAGATGGCTACACAAGGAGATGGCTACACAAGGAGATGAGTACACGGGGAGAGGAGTACACGAGGAGATGGCTACATGGGGAGATGAGTACACGGGGAGATGAGTACACGAGGAGATGGGTACACGGGGAAATGGCTACATGAGGAGATGAGTACACGGGGAGATGAGTACAGGAGGAGATGGCTACACGGGGAGATGAGTACACGAGGAGATGAGTACACGGGGAGATGAGTACACGAGGAGATGAGTACACGAGGAGATGGGTACACGAGGAGATGGGGAGATGGCTACACGAGGAGATGAGTACAGGAGGAGATGGCTACACGAGGAGATGGGGAGATGGCTACACGAGATGAGTACACGGGGAGATGGCTACACGAAAAGATGAGTACATGGGGAGATGGCTACACGAGGAGATGGCTACACGGGGAGATGGGTACACAAGGAGATGGCTACACGGGGAGATGGCTACACGGGGAGATGGCTACACGAGGAGATGGCTACACGAGGAGATGAGTACAGGAGGAGATGAGAACACGAGGAGATGGCTACACGAGGAGATGGCTACACGAGGAGATGAGTACACGAGGAGATGAGTACACGAGGAGATGGCTACATGAGGAGATGAGTACAGTAGGAGATGAGTACACGGGGAGATGAGTACACAAGGAGATGGCTACACGGGGAGATGAGTACACGGGGAGATGGCTACACAAGGAGATGAGTACACGAGGAGATGGCTAAATGGGGAGATGGGTACACGGCGAGATGGCTACACAAGGAGATGGGGAGATGGCTACACGAGGAGATGAGTACACGAGGAAATGAGTATATGAGGAGATGAGTACACGAGATGAGTACACGAGGAGATGAGTACACGAGGAGATGAGTACACGAGGAGATGAGTACACGGGGAGATGAGTACACGGGGAGATGAGTACACGGGGAGATGAGTACACGGGGAGATGAGTACACGAGGAGATGGCTACATGGGGAGATGGCTACATGAGGAGATGAGTACAGGAGGAGATGAGTACACGAGGAGATGAGTGCACGAGGAGATGAGTGCACGAGGAGATGGGTACACGAGGAGATGGCTACACGGGGAGATGGCTACACGAGGAGATGAGTACACGGGGAGATGAGTACACGGGGAGATGAGTACACGGGGAGATGAGTACAGGAAGAGATGGCTACATGAGGAGATTAGTACACGGGAAGATGGGTACACGAGGAGGTGAGTACACAAGGAGATGAGTACATGGGGAGATGAGTACACGGGGAGATGAGTACTCGGGGAGATGAGTACACGGGGAGATGAGTACACGGGAGATGTGTACATGAGGAGATGAGTACACGGGGAGATGTGTACATGAGGAGATGAGTACACGAGGAGATGGGTACAGGAGGAGATGAGTACACGAGGAGATGGCTACACGGGGAGATGGCTACACGAGGAGATGAGTACACGGGGAGATGAGTACACGGGGAGATGAGTACAGGAAGAGATAGCTACACGAGGAGATGAGTACACGAGGAGATGGCTACACGGGGAGATGGGTACACAAGGAGATGATTACACTGGGAGTTGAGTACACGGGGAGATGAGTACACGAGGAGATGGCTACACATGGAGATGAGTAAAGGAAGAGACGGCTACACGGGGAGTTGAGTACACGGGGAGATGAGTACACGGGGAGATAAGTACACGAGGAGATGAGTACACAGGGAGATGTGTACATGGGGAGATGGCTACATGAGGAGATGAGTACACGAGGAGATGAGTACACGGGGAGATGAGTACAGGAGGAGATGAGTACAGGAAGAGATGGCTACACAAGGAGATGGCTACACAAGGAGATGAGTACACGGGGAGAGGAGTACACGAGGAGATGGCTACACGGGGAGATGAGTACACGGGGAGATGAGTACACGGGGAAATGAGTACACGAGGAGATGAGTACACGGGGAGATGGCTACACGAGGAGATGAGTACACGGGGAGATGAGTACAGGAGGAGATGAGTACACGGGGAGATGAGTACACGGGGAGATGAGTACAGGAGGAGATGAGTACACGAGGAGATGAGTACACGAGGAGATGAGTACATGGGGAGATGAATACAGGAGGAGATGAGTACACGAGGAGATGGCTACGCGAGGAGATGAGTACACGGGGAGATGAGTACAGGAGGAGATGAGTACACGGGGAGATGGCTACACGAGGAGATGAGTACAGGAGGAGATGAGTACACGGGGAGATGGCTACACGGGGAGATGAGTACACGGGGGGATGAGTACACGGGGAGATGGCTACACGGGGAGATGTGTACACGGGGAGATAAGTACACGAGGAGATGGGTACACGGGGAGATGAGTACACGGGGAGATGACTACAGGAGGAGATGGCTACACGGGGAGATGAGTACACGGGGAGATGGCTACACGGGGAGATGAGTGCAGGGGGAGATGAGTACACGAGGGGATGGCTACACAGGGAGATGAGTACACGAGGGGATGGCTACACAGGGAGATGAGTACACGAGGAGATTGCTACACGGGGAGATTGCTACACGGGGAGATTGCTACACGGGGAGATGAGTACAGGAGGAGATGGCTACATGAGGAGATGGCTACATGAGGAGATGAGTACACGAGGAGATGGCTACATGAGGAGATGGGGAGATGGCTACACGAGGAGATGAGTACAGGAGGAGATGGCTACACGAGGAGATGAGTACACGAGGAGATGAGTACAGGAGGAGATGGCTACATGAGGAGATGGGGAGATGGCTACACGGGGAGATGAGTACACAGGGAGATGGCTACATGAGGAGATGGGGAGATGGCTACACGGGGAGATGAGTACACAGGGAGATGGCTACACGAGGAGATGAGTACACGAGGAGATGGCTACATGAAGAGATGGGGAGATGGCTACACGGGGAGATGAGTACACGGGGAGATGGCTACATGATGGCTCCAATAACATCGGAGGCACAAACGAAGGTATTGGCTTTGAAAGAAAAAAAGGTTTCTGCTGGACGGAAATGGATCTGGAAGTTGAAGCGAGAGATGAAGAGGGGCCAATGAGCCTGTCGTGGATTGAGGCTTTGAACTGTCTGAAGATACAGGAGAAGTGAGAATTCAGCCCTTTCTGGGTTAAAATGGCTCCACCTCCTACAGAGGAGGCGTCAAATTCAAGCAGGAACGGTTTTTCTGTATTAAATTAAGATTGGAGGTTTTTTTGGTCGGCTCCACAATGGGAGACACAAGGGAGGAAAAATGTGGTATGAATTGCAGGTAGTAATTAGCAAAGCCCAGGAATCTCTGGATGGCACAAAGTCACACTGGGCGAGGCCACTGAAGGGCCACAGACAATTTTGTGGGATCCATCTGTTGTCCCTTGCCATAGATGATATACCCGAGGGAAGGATGGCCCTTTTAATGGAATAGGCACTTCTCGAGCTTGGCATTCAGGCGATTGGCCCTTAGACACTGGAGTACTAGACGTACTTGAGCCTTATGTGACTCGAGGTCCACAAAGAGCACCAGGATATAGTCCAGGTAGACCACGGCACTAGTATATAGCAAGTCTCTGAAAATGTCATTGATGAATTCTTGGAATATGGATGGTGCGAAGCAGAGTCCAAAAGTATAATGAGATACTGGAAGTGTCTATCACGAGTATTGAAGGTGGTCTTCCATTTATTGCCTTCGCGGATGAGATTATACGCCCCACGTAGGTCTTATTTGGTGAAGACCTTGGCTCCACATAAGCGGTCAAAGAGTTCTGTGATCCGAGGTAGAGGGTAGCGATTCACCTTAATTTTGTTGCAACCATTAATTTGCATGGAGTAAACCGTCCTTCTTGGCCACAAAGAAGAACCCAGCACCGGCAGGGGAAGAACTCCTTCTGCAGATTCTCCTTCACATAGGTTGACATAGCTGCAGTTCCAGGCACAGATAGTGGGTACACCCGGCCCCGTGTAGGAGATGTACCCGGCAACAGGTCTATAGGGAAATAGTAGGGACGTTGCAGTGGCAGAATCTCTGCTTGCTTCTCTGAGAAGATGATGCTGGGAGACCAGGGCAGCATCCACAAAGTTTCCTGCAGAGACGGAATTAAGGAAGGCGGAGGCTTGAAACTTGCTACCTGTCCCAGAGCTGAGCAGGACAGGGATATTCAGACATGGAGAAGCTTTGCTCTCACCTAAGGACTCTTCTCCCAGCAACCCTTGGTGCGTGCGTTTCCCGAACGCTGTGGACAGGCCTTGAGAAAGTGCTCCGGGTTGGCACAGTAGAGACACAGATTCTCCTGTTGACGTCTTGAGTGCACTTGGGGTGTCAGACAAGCTTATCCACCTGCATGGCCTCCACTGCAGCAGACAATGAGGACGACTGTGGTGGTGAAGCCAGATGGGGCAGTCGTCAGCTCTTCATCTGTACTTGTTCAAGACGCTGCTTCTAAAGACGCTCTGAGAACCGGATGTCGATCTGAGTTGTTAAGGTGATGAGGTCACTCAGCGATGACGGCAGTTCCTGTGCAGACAAAGTGGGGGTCATTTACGAAGGGCCCGATACACGTTTTCCCGACGTGTTACCCGAATATTTCCGATTTGTGCAGATTTTTCCTGTATTGCCCCGGGATTTTGGCGCACGTGATCGGATTTTGGCGCATTGGCACCAGCATGCACGCGACGGAAATCGGGGTTGTGGCCGAACGTAAACCCGACGGATTCGGAAAAACCGCCGCATTTAAAAAAAAAAAAGTGTCCCGAAAATTGCACTTACCTTCACCAGGTATAGGCCGGTGAATTTCAGGGCATTCCAGCGGGCCACGGCGGACTTCAGCGCAGCAGCGACATCTGGTGGACGTCGGAGGAACTGCCTTAGTGAATCGCCGGAAGACCCGAATCCACCGCAGAGAATGCGCAGCTGGATCGCGAATGGGCCAGGTAAGTAAATCTGCCCCACTATCTTTAATACGACAGACCAAACCATTCTTAAAGGTGGCGACCATGGCCGGTTTATTCCAAGAAAGATTGGGGGCAAGAGTGCAGAATTGAACTGCGTAGTCACCAACTTGATGTAGATTGAGTCAAGCAGTTTCAGCTGAAGATGCCCAGGCTGGTTCCTCAAAGACCGACCGGAATTCAGTGAGGAATATAGTGAGATTAGCTGTGACCGGGTCGTTCCTGTCCCAGAGAGGGGTAGCCCATGCCAGGGCCTTCCCGGAGAGAAGACTGATCACGAATGCCATCTTAGACCGTTCTGTGGCGAAATGTGTAGGGATCAATTCGATGTGCAGGGAACATGTGTTGATGCCCCTGCACAACTCGGCATCACCTTCATGGATAACAGGGCATGGATAATCGCAGACAGAGTAGCCCCTGTAGTGGAAGGTGCCGCAGGAACTGCTGCACAATGACAGCGAGCTGGCAATCTGCTGGGAATGCAGAGCCACGATGATGGTGAGATCAGCCGGTTCAGGTTGCAGAACCTTGATGGGATCCATGGCCGGATCTGTCTGTCAGGGTCGGTGGTGTTGGACCCACTGAACCACCGTGAGCGAAGACGTAAATCGACACCTGGGAGCGGAGTCTAAGTGCCACCCGGTATTCACCAGATACCTTGCGGTGATGGCCAAGGCAAGGTACAGAATTGGCAAGCAAAGTGGAGGTCATGGTCAGGCAGAAGGTCAGGACAGGCAACACAGGATCAGAATCGGGGACGTAGAAGGTCACACGTGCTGCTGTTCCAGTTCACATAAAAAACCCAGAGTTGATTTAGACAAAGTTCCTCCGTGTGATCCCTGTGCCCGCAACGTGTGACCACACTGTATGAGATATATACAGTATGGTATAGCATCATACATCACATACAGTACACCATAAGGACACCAGAGACTGAGTATTATTACAGTATATATCCCACACCTGAGACTGAGTATTATTACAGTATATATCCCACACCTGAGACTGAGTATTATTACAGTACATATCCCACACCAGAGACTGAGTATTATTACAGTACATATCCCACACCAGAGACTGAGTATTATTACAGTACATATCCCACACCAGAGACTGAGTATTATTACTGTATATATCCCACACCAGAGACTGAGTATTATTACAGTATATATCCCACACCTGACACTGAGTATTATTACAGTATATATCCCACACCTGAGACTGAGTATTATTACAGTATATATCCCACACCAGAGACTGAGTATTATTACAGTATATATCCCACACCTGACACTGAGTATTATTACAGTATATATCCCACACCAGAGACTGAGTATTATTACAGTATATATCCCACACCTGAGACTGAGTATTATTACAGTATATATCCCACACCTGACACTGAGTATTATTACAGTATATATCCCACACCTGAGACTGAGTATTATTACAGTATATATCCCACACCAGAGACTGAGTATTATTACAGTACATATCCCACACCAGAGACTGAGTATTATTACAGTATATATCCCACACCAGAGACTGAGTATTATTACAGTACATATCCCACACCTGATACTGAGTATTATTACAGTACATATCCCACACCAGAGACTGAGTATTATTACAGTACATATCCAACACCAGAGACTGAGTATTATTACTGTATATATCCCACACCTGAGACTGAGTATTATTACTGTATATATCCCACACCAGAGACTGAGTATTATTACAGTATATATCCCACACCTGACACTGAGTATTATTACAGTATATATCCCACACCTGACACTGAGTATTATTACAGTATATATCCCACACCTGATACTGAGTATTATTACAGTATATATCCCACACCTGATACTGAGTATTATTACAGTATATATCCCACACCTGATACTGAGTATTATTACAGTACATATCCCACACCAGAGACTGAGTATTATTACTGTATATATCCCACACCAGAGACTGAGTATTATTACAGTATATATCCCACACCTGACACTGAGTATTATTACAGTATATATCCCACACCTGAGACTGAGTATTATTACAGTATATATCCCACACCAGAGACTGAGTATTATTACAGTATATATCCCACACCTGACACTGAGTATTATTACAGTATATATCCCACACCAGAGACTGAGTATTATTACAGTATATATCCCACACCTGAGACTGAGTATTATTACAGTATATATCCCACACCTGACACTGAGTATTATTACAGTATATATCCCACACCTGAGACTGAGTATTATTACAGTATATATCCCACACCAGAGACTGAGTATTATTACAGTACATATCCCACACCAGAGACTGAGTATTATTACAGTATATATCCCACACCAGAGACTGAGTATTATTACAGTACATATCCCACACCTGATACTGAGTATTATTACAGTACATATCCCACACCAGAGACTGAGTATTATTACAGTACATATCCAACACCAGAGACTGAGTATTATTACTGTATATATCCCACACCTGAGACTGAGTATTATTACTGTATATATCCCACACCAGAGACTGAGTATTATTACAGTATATATCCCACACCTGACACTGAGTATTATTACAGTATATATCCCACACCTGACACTGAGTATTATTACAGTATATATCCCACACCTGATACTGAGTATTATTACAGTATATATCCCACACCTGATACTGAGTATTATTACAGTATATATCCCACACCTGATACTGAGTATTATTACAGTACATATCCCACACCAGAGACTGAGTATTATTACATTACATATCCCACACCAGAGACTGAGTATTATTACAGTATATATCCCACACCAGAGACTGAGTATTATTACAGTATATATCCCACACCAGAGACTGAGTATTATTACAGTACATATCCCACACCTGATACTGAGTATTATTACAGTACATATCCCACACCAGAGACTGAGGATTATTACATTACATATCCCACACCAGAGACTGAGTATTATTACAGTATATATCCCACACCAGAGACTGAGTATTATTACAGTATATATCCCACACCAGAGACTGAGTATTATTACAGTATATATCCCACACCTGATACTGAGTATTATTACAGTACATATCCCACACCAGAGACTGAGTATTATTACAGTACATATCCCACACCTGACACTGAGTATTATTACAGTATATATCCCACACCAGAGACTGAGTATTATTACAGTACATATCCCACACCTGATACTGAGTATTTTTACAGTACATATCCCACACCAGAGACTGAGTATTATTACAGTACATATCCCACACCAGAGACTGAGTATTATTACTGTATATATCCCACACCTGAGACTGAGTATTATTACTGTATATATCCCACACCAGAGACTGAGTATTATTACAGTATATATCCCACACCTGACACTGAGTATTATTACAGTATATATCCCACACCTGACACTGAGTATTATTACAGTATATATCCCACACCTGATACTGAGTATTATTACAGTATATATCCCACACCTGATACTGAGTATTATTACAGTATATATCCCACACCAGAGACTGAGTATTATTACAGTATATATCCCACACCTGATACTGAGTATTATTACAGTACATATCCCACACCAGAGACTGAGTATTATTACATTACATATCCCACACCACAGACTGAGTATTATTACAGTATATATCCCACACCAGAGACTGAGTATTATTACAGTATATATCCCACACCAGAGACTGAGTATTATTACAGTATATATCCCACACCTGATACTGAGTATTATTACAGTACATATCCCACACCAGAGACTGAGTATTATTACATTACATATCCCACACCAGAGACTGAGTATTATTACAGTATATATCCCACACCAGAGACTGAGTATTATTACAGTATATATCCCACACCAGAGACTGAGTATTATTACAGTATATATCCCACACCTGATACTGAGTATTATTACAGTACATATCCCACACCAGAGACTGAGTATTATTACAGTATATATCCCACACCAGAGACTGAGTATTATTACAGTATATATCCCACACCTGACACTGAGTATTATTACACTATATATCCCACACCAGAGACTGAGTATTATTACAGTACATATCCCACACCTGAGACTGAGTATTATTACAGTATATATCCCACACCAGAGACTGAGTATTATTACAGTATATATCCCACACCTGACACTGAGTATTATTACACTATATATCCCACACCAGAGACTGAGTATTATTACAGTACATATCCCACACCTGAGACTGAGTATTATTACAGTATATATCCCACACCAGAGACTGAGTATTATTACAGTATATATCCCACACCAGAGACTGAGTATTATTACAGTACATATCCCACACCTGAGACTGAGTATTATTACAGTATATATCCCACACCAGAGACTGAGTATTATTACAGTATATATCCCACACCAGAGACTGAGTATTATTACAGTACATATCCCACACCTGAGACTGAGTATTATTACAGTACATATCCCACACCAGAGGCTGAGTATTATTACAGTACATATCCCACACCAGAGACTGAGTATTATTACAGTATATATCCCACACCAGAGACTGAGTATTATTACAGTACATATCCCACACCAGAGACTGAGTATTATTACAGTACATATCCCACACCAGAGACTGAGTATTATTACAGTACATATCCCACACCAGAGACTGAGTATTATTACAGTATATATCCCACACCAGAGACTGAGTATTATTACAGTATATATCCCACACCTGACACTGAGTATTATTACAGTACATATCCCACACCAGAGACTGAGTATTATTACAGTATATATCCCACACCTGAGACTGAGTATTATTACAGTACATATCCCACACCAGAGACTGAGTATTATTACAGTACATATCCCACACCAGAGACTGAGTATTATTACAGTACATATCCCACACCAGAGACTGAGAATTATTACAGTATATATCCCACACCTGATACTGAGTATTATTACAGTATATATCCCACACCAGAGACTGAGTATTATTACAGTATATATCCCACACCAGAGACTGAGTATTATTACAGTATATATCCCACACCTGACACTGAGTATTATTACAGTATATATCCCACACCTGACACTGAGTATTATTACAGTATATATCCCACACCAGAGACTGAGTATTATTACAGTATATATCCCACACCAGAGACTGAGTATTATTACAGTATATATCCCACACCAGAGACTGAGTATTATTACAGTACATATCCCACACCTGAGACTGAGTATTATTACAGTATATATCCCACACCAGAGACTGAGTATTATTACAGTATATATCCCACACCAGAGACTGAGTATTATTACAGTACATATCCCACACCTGAGACTGAGTATTATTACAGTACATATCCCACACCAGAGGCTGAGTATTATTACAGTACATATCCCACACCAGAGACTGAGTATTATTACAGTATATATCCCACACCAGAGACTGAGTATTATTACAGTACATATCCCACACCAGAGACTGAGTATTATTACAGTACATATCCCACACCAGAGACTGAGTATTATTACAGTACATATCCCACACCAGAGACTGAGTATTATTACAGTATATATCCCACACCAGAGACTGAGTATTATTACAGTATATATCCCACACCTGATACTGAGTATTATTACAGTACATATCCCACACCAGAGACTGAGTATTATTACAGTATATATCCCACACCAGAGACTGAGTATTATTACAGTATATATCCCACACCAGAGACTGAGTATTATTACACTATATATCCCACACCTGAGACTGAGTATTATTACAGTACATATCCCACACCAGAGACTGAGTATTATTACAGTACATATCCCACACCAGAGACTGAGTATTATTACAGTATATATCCCACACCTGACACTGAGTATTATTACAGTATATATCCCACACCAGAGACTGAGTATTATTACAGTATATATCCCACACCTGAGACTGAGTATTATTACAGTACATATCCCACACCAGAGACTGAGTATTATTACAGTATATATCCCACACCTGACACTGAGTATTATTACAGTATATATCCCACACCTGACACTGAGTATTATTACAGTATATATCCCACACCAGAGACTGAGTATTATTACAGTACATATCCCACACCAGAGACGGAGTATTATTACAGTACATATCCCACACCAGAGACTGAGTATTATTACAGTATATATCCCACACCAGAGACTGAGTATTATTACAGTATATATCCCACACCTGAGACTGAGTATTATTACAGTACATATCCCACACCAGAGACTGAGTATTATTACAGTATATATCCCACACCTGATACTGAGTATTATTACAGTACATATCCCACACCAGAGACTGAGTATTATTACAGTATATATCCCACACCAGAGACTGAGTATTATTACAGTATATATCCCACACCAGAGACTGAGTATTATTACTGTATATATCCCACACCTGAGACTGAGTATTATTACAGTATATATCCCACACCAGAGACTGAGTATTATTACAGTATATATCCCACACCAGAGACTGAGTATTATTACAGTATATATCCCACACCAGAGACTGAGTATTATTACAGTATATATCCCACACCTGACACTAAGTATTATTACAGTATATATCCCACACCTGATACTGAGTATTATTACAGTACATATCCCACACCAGAGACTGAGTATTATTACAGTATATATCCCACACCAGAGACTGAGTATTATTACAGTATATATCCCACACCAGAGACTGAGTATTATTACAGTACATATCCCACACCAGAGACTGAGTATTATTACAGTATATATCCCACACCAGAGACTGAGTATTATTACAGTATATATCCCACACCTGATACTGAGTATTATTACAGTACATATCCCACACCAGAGACTGAGTATTATTACATTACATATCCCACACCAGAGACTGAGTATTATTACAGTATATATCCCACACCAGAGACTGAGTATTATTACAGTATATATCCCACACCAGAGACTGAGTATTATTACAGTATATATCCCACACCTGATACTGAGTATTATTACAGTACATATCCCAAACCAGAGACTGAGAATTATTGCAGTATATATCCCACACCAGAGACTGAGTATTATTACAGTATATATCCCACACCTGACACTGAGTATTATTACAGTACATATCCCACACCAGAGACTGAGTATTATTACAGTATATATCCCACACCAGAGACTGAGTATTATTACAGTACATATCCCACACCAGAGACTGAGTATTATTACAGTATATATCCCACACCAGAGACTGAGTATTATTACAGTATATATCCCACACCAGAGACTGAGTATTATTACAGTATATATCCCACACCAGAGACTGAGTATTATTACAGTATATATCCCACACCAGAGACTGAGTATTATTACAGTATATATCCCACACCAGAGACTGAGTATTATTACAGTATATATCCCACACCTGACACTGAGAATTATTACAGTACATATCCCACACCAGAGACTGAGTATTATTACAGTATATATCCCAAACCTGATACTGAGTAGTATTACCGTATATATCCCACACCTGAGACTGAGTATTATTACAGTATATATCCCAGACCTGATACTGAGTATTATTACAGTATATATCCCACACCTGACACTGAGTATTATTACAGTACATATCCCACACCAGAGACTGAGGATTATTACAGTATATATCCCACACCAGAGACTGAGTATTATTACAGTATATATCCCACACCTGAGACTGAGTATTATTACAGGATATATCCCACACCAGAGACTGAGTATTATTACAGTATATATCCCACACCAGAGACTGAGGATTATTACATTACATATCCCACACCAGAGACTGAGTATTATTACAGTACATATCCCACACCTGAGACTGAGTATTATTACAGGATATATCCCACACCAGAGACTGAGTATTATTACAGTATATATCCCACACCAGAGACTGAGGATTATTACATTACATATCCCACACCAGAGACTGAGTATTATTACAGTACATATCCCACACCAGAGACTGAGGATTATTACATTACATATCCCACACCAGAGACTGAGTATTATTACAGTATATATCCCACACCTGACACTGAGTATTATTACAGTACATATCCCACACCAGAGACTGAGTATTATTACAGTATATATCCCACTCCTGATACTGAGTAGTATTACATTATATATCCCACACCTGACACTGAGTATTATTACAGTATATATCCCACACCAGAGACTGAGAATTATCACAGTATATATCCCACACCAGAGACTGAGTATTATTACAGTATATATCCCACACCTGATACTGAGTATTATTACAGTATATATCCCACACCTGAGACTGAGTATTATTACAGTATATATCCCACACCAGAGACTGAGTATTATCCCAGTATATATCCCACACCAGAGACTGAGTATTATTACAGTATATATCCCACACCAGAGACTGAGTATTATTACAGTATATATCCCACACCAGAGACTGAGTATTATTACAGTATATATCCCACACCAGAGACTGAGTATTATTACAGTATATATCCCACACCAGAGACTGAGTATTATTACAGTACATATCCCACACCAGAGACTGAGTATTATTACAGTATATATCCCACACCAGAGACTGAGTATTATTACAGTATATATCCCACACCAGAGACTGAGTATTATTACAGTATATATCCCACACCAGAGACTGAGTATTATTACAGTATATATCCCACACCAGAGACTGAGGATTATTACATTACATATCCCACACCAGAGACTGAGTATTATTACAGTATATATCCCACACCAGAGACTGAGTATTATTACAGTATATATCCCACACCTGACACTGAGTATTATTACAGTACATATCCCACACCAGAGACTGAGTATTATTACAGTATATATCCCAAACCTGATACTGAGTAGTATTACCGTATATATCCCACACCTGAGACTGAGTATTATTACAGTATATATCCCACACCAGAGACTGAGTATTATTACAGTACATATCCCAGACCTGATACTGAGTATTATTACAGTATATATCCCACACCAGAGACTGAGTATTATTACAGTACATATCCCACACCAGAGACTGAGTATTATTACAGTATATATCCCACACCAGAGACTGAGTATTATTACAGTATATATCCCACACCAGAGACTGAGTATTATTACAGTATATATCCTACACCTGAAACTGAGTATTATTACAGTACATATCCCACACCAGAGACTGAGTATTATTACAGTATATATCCCACACCAGAGACTGAGTATTATTACAGTATATATCCCACACCTGATACTGAGTATTATTACAGTACATATTCCACACCAGAGACTGAGTATTATTACAGTATATATCCCACACCAGAGACTGAGTATTATTACAGTATATATCCCACACCTGAGACTGAGTATTATTACAGTACATATCCCACACCAGAGACTGAGTATTATTACAGTACATATCCCACACCAGAGACTGAGTATTATTACAGTACATATCCCACACCAGAGACTGAGAATTATTACAGTATATATCCCACACCTGATACTGAGTATTATTACAGTACATATCCCACACCAGAGACTGAGTATTATTACAGTATATATCCCACACCAGAGACTGAGTATTATTACAGTATATATCCCACACCAGAGACTGAGTATTATTACAGTATATATCCCACACCAGAGACTGAGTATTATTACAGTATATATCCCACACCAGAGACTGAGTATTATTACAGTATATATCCCACACCTGACACTGAGTATTATTACAGTACATATCCCACACCAGAGACTGAGTATTATTACAGTATATATCCCACACCAGAGACTGAGTATTATTACAGTATATATCCCACACCAGAGACTGAGTATTATTACAGTACATATCCCACACCAGAGACTGAGTATTATTACAGTATATATCCCACACCAGAGACTGAGTATTATTACAGTATATATCCCACACCAGAGACTGAGTATTATTACAGTATATATCCCACACCAGAGACTGAGTATTATTACAGTATATATCCCACACCAGAGACTGAGTATTATTACAGTATATATCCCACACCAGAGACTGAGTATTATTACAGTACATATCCCACACCAGAGACTGAGTATTATTACAGTATATATCCCACACCAGAGACTGAGTATTATTACAGTATATATCCCACACCTGAGACTGAGTATTATTACAGTACATATCCCACACCAGAGACTGAGTATTATTACAGTACATATCCCACACCAGAGACTGAGTATTATTACAGTATATATCCCACACCAGAGACTGAGTATTATTACAGTACATATCCCACACCAGAGACTGAGAATTATTACAGTATATATCCCACACCTGATACTGAGTGTTATTACAGTACATATCCCACACCAGAGACTGAGTATTATTACAGTATATATCCCACACCAGAGACTGAGTATTATTACAGTATATATCCCACACCTGAGACTGAGTATTATTACAGTACATATCCCACACCAGAGACTGAGTATTATTACAGTACATATCCCACACCAGAGACTGAGTATTATTACAGTATATATCCCACACCAGAGACTGAGTATTATTACAGTACATATCCCACACCAGAGACTGAGAATTATTACAGTATATATCCCACACCTGATACTGAGTATTATTACAGTACATATCCCACACCAGAGACTGAGTATTATTACAGTATATATCCCACACCAGAGACTGAGCATTATTACAGTATATATCCCACACCAGAGACTGAGTATTATTACAGTATATATCCCACACCAGAGACTGAGTATTATTACAGTATATATCCCACACCAGAGACTGAGTATTATTACAGTATATATCCCACACCAGAGACTGAGGATTATTACATTACATATCCCACACCAGAGACTGAGTATTATTACAGTATATATCCCACACCTGACACTGAGTATTATTACAGTACATATCCCACACCAGAGACTGAGTATTATTACAGTATATATCCCACTCCTGATACTGAGTAGTATTACATTATATATCCCACACCTGACACTGAGTATTATTACAGTATATATCCCACACCAGAGACTGAGAATTATCACAGTATATATCCCACACCAGAGACTGAGTATTATTACAGTATATATCCCACACCTGACACTGAGTATTATTACAGTATATATCCCACACCTGATACTGAGTATTATTACAGTATATATCCCACACCTGAGACTGAGTATTATTACAGTATATATCCCACACCAGAGACTGAGTATTATCCCAGTATATATCCCACACCAGAGACTGAGTATTATTACAGTATATATCCCACACCAGAGACTGAGTATTATTACAGTATATATCCCACACCAGAGACTGAGTATTATTACAGTATATATCCCACACCTGATACTGAGTATTATTACAGTACATATCCCACACCTGATACTGAGTATTATTACAGTACATATCCCACACCAGAGACTGAGTATTATTACATTACATATCCCACACCAGAGACTGAGTATTATTACAGTATATATCCCACACCAGAGACTGAGTATTATTACAGTATATATCCCACACCAGAGACTGAGTATTATTACAGTATATATCCCACACCTGATACTGAGTATTATTACAGTACATATCCCACACCAGAGACTGAGTATTATTACAGTACATATCCCACACCAGAGACTGAGTATTATTACAGTATATATCCCACACCAGAGACTGAGTATTATTACAGTATATATCCCACACCAGAGACTGAGTATTATTACAGTATATATCCCACACCTGAGACTGAGTATTATTACAGTACATATCCCACACCTGAGACTGAGTATTATTACAGTATATATCCCACACCAGAGACTGAGTATTATTACAGTACATATCCCACACCAGAGACTGAGTATTATTACAGTATATATCCCACACCTGATACTGAGTATTATTACAGTACATATCCCACACCAGAGACTGAGTATTATTACAGTATATATCCCACACCAGAGACTGAGTATTATTACAGTATATATCCCACACCAGAGACTGAGTATTATTACAGTATATATCCCACACCTGATACTGAGTATAATTACAGTACATATCCCACACCAGAGACTGAGTATTATTACAGTATATATCCCACACCAGAGACTGAGTATTATTACAGTATATATCCCACACCAGAGACTGAGTATTATTACACTATATATCCCACACCTGAGACTGAGTATTATTACAGTACATATCCCACACCAGAGACTGAGTATTATTACAGTATATATCCCACACCTGACACTGAGTATTATTACAGTATATATCCCACACCAGAGACTGAGTATTATTACAGTATATATCCCACACCTGAGACTGAGTATTATTACAGTACATATCCCACACCAGAGACTGAGAATTATTACAGTATATATCCCACACCTGATACTGAGTATTATTACAGTATATATCCCACACCAGAGACTGAGTATTATTACAGGATATATCCCACACCAGAGACTGAGTATTATTACAGTATATATCCCACACCAGAGACTGAGTATTATTACAGTATATATCCCACACCTGATACTGAGTATAATTACAGTACATATCCCACACCAGAGACTGAGTATTATTACAGTATATATCCCACACCAGAGACTGAGTATTATTACAGTATATATCCCACACCAGAGACTGAGTATTATTACACTATATATCCCACACCTGAGACTGAGTATTATTACAGTACATATCCCACACCAGAGACTGAGTATTATTACAGTATATATCCCACACCTGACACTGAGTATTATTACAGTATATATCCCACACCAGAGACTGAGTATTATTACAGTATATATCCCACACCTGAGACTGAGTATTATTACAGTACATATCCCACACCAGAGACTGAGAATTATTACAGTATATATCCCACACCTGATACTGAGTATTATTACAGTATATATCCCACACCAGAGACTGAGTATTATTACAGGATATATCCCACACCAGAGACTGAGTATTATTACAGTATATATCCCACACCAGAGACTGAGTATTATTACAGTATATATCCCACACCAGAGACTGAGTATTATTACAGTACATATCCCACACCATAGACTGAGTATTATTACAGTATATATCCCACACCAGAGACTGAGTATTATTACAGTATATATCCCACACCAGAGACTGAGTATTATTACAGTATATATCCTACACCTGAAACTGAGTATTATTACAGTACATATCCCACACCAGAGACTGAGTATTATTACAGTATATATCCCACACCAGAGACTGAGTATTATTACAGTATATATCCCACACCAGAGACTGAGTATTATTACAGTACATATCCCACACCATAGACTGAGTATTATTACAGTATATATCCCACACCAGAGACTGAGTATTATTACAGTATATATCCCACACCAGAGACTGAGTATTATTACAGTATATATCCTACACCTGAAACTGAGTATTATTACAGTACATATCCCACACCAGAGACTGAGTATTATTACAGTATATATCCCACACCAGAGACTGAGTATTATTACAGTATATATCCCACACCTGATACTGAGTATTATTACAGTACATATCCCACACCAGAGACTGAGTATTATTACAGTATATATCCCACACCAGAGACTGAGTATTATTACAGTATATATCCCACACCTGAGACTGAGTATTATTACAGTACATATCCCACACCAGAGACTGAGTATTATTACAGTACATATCCCACACCAGAGACTGAGTATTATTACAGTATATATCCCACACCAGAGACTGAGTATTATTACAGTACATATCCCACACCAGAGACTGAGTATTATTACAGTATATATCCCACACCAGAGACTGAGTATTATTACAGTATATATCCCACACCAGAGACTGAGTATTATTACAGTATATATCCCACACCAGAGACTGAGTATTATTACAGTATATATCCCACACCAGAGACTGAGTATTATTACAGTATATATCCCACACCAGAGACTGAGTATTATTACAGTATATATCCCACACCTGACACTGAGTATTATTACAGTACATATCCCACACCAGAGACTGAGTATTATTACAGTATATATCCCACACCTGACACTGAGTATTATTACAGTATATATCCCACACCAGAGACTGAGTATTATTACAGTATATATCCCACACCAGAGACTGAGTATTATTACAGTATATATCCCACACCTGAGACTGAGTATTATTACAGTACATATCCCACACCAGAGACTGAGTATTATTACAGTACATATCCCACACCAGAGACTGAGTATTATTACAGTACATATCCCACACCAGAGACTGAGAATTATTACAGTATATATCCCACACCTGATACTGAGTATTATTACAGTATATATCCCACACCAGAGACTGAGTATTATTACAGTATATATCCCACACCAGAGACTGAGTATTATTACAGTATATATCCCACACTTGACACTGAGTATTATTACAGTATATATCCCACACCAGAGACTGAGTATTATTACAGTACATATCCCACACCAGAGACTGAGTATTATTACTGTATATATCCCACACCTGAGACTGAGTATTATTACTGTATATATCCCACACCAGAGACTGAGTATTATTACAGTACATATCCCACACCAGAGACTGAGTATTATTACAGTACATATCCCACACCAGAGACTGAGTATTATTACAGTACATATCCCACACCAGAGACTGAGAATTATTACAGTATATATCCCACACCTGATACTGAGTATTATTACAGTATATATCCCACACCAGAGACTGAGTATTATTACAGTATATATCCCACACCAGAGACTGAGTATTATTACAGTATATATCCCACACTTGACACTGAGTATTATTACAGTATATATCCCACACCAGAGACTGAGTATTATTACAGTACATATCCCACACCAGAGACTGAGTATTATTACAGTGTATATCCCACACCTGAGACTGAGTATTATTACTGTATATATCCCACACCAGAGACTGAGTATTATTACAGGATATATCCCACACCAGAGACTGAGTATTATTACAGTATATATCCCACACCAGAGACTGAGTATTATTACTGTATATATCCCACACCTGAGACTGAGTATTATTACTGTATATATCCCACACCAGAGACTGAGTATTATTACAGTATATATCCCACACCAGAGACTGAGTATTATTACAGTATATATCCCACACCTGACACTGAGTATTATTACAGTATATATCCCACACCTGACACTGAGTATTATTACAGTATATATCCCACACCTGATACTGAGTATTATTACAGTATATATCCCACACCTGATACTGAGTATTATTACAGTACATATCCCACACCAGAGACTGAGTATTATTACATTACATATCCCACACCAGAGACTGAGTATTATTACAGTATATATCCCACACCAGAGACTGAGTATTATTACAGTATATATCCCACACCAGAGACTGAGTATTATTACAGTATATATCCCACACCTGATACTGAGTATTATTACATTACATATCCCACACCAGAGACTGAGTATTATTACAGTATATATCCCACACCAGAGACTGAGTATTATTACAGTATATATCCCACACCAGAGACTGAGTATTATTACAGTATATATCCCACACCTGATACTGAGTATTATTACAGTACATATCCCACACCAGAGACTGAGTATTATTACATTACATATCCCACACCAGAGACTGAGTATTATTACAGTATATATCCCACACCAGAGACTGAGTATTATTACAGTATATATCCCACACCAGAGACTGAGTATTATTACAGTATATATCCCACACCAGAGACTGAGTATTATTACAGTATATATCCCACACCAGAGACTGAGTATTATTACAGTACATATCCCACACCAGAGACTGAGAATTATTGCAGTATATATCCCACACCAGAGACTGAGTATTATTACAGTATATATCCCACACCTGACACTGAGTATTATTACAGTACATATCCCACACCAGAGACTGATTATTATTACAGTATATATCCCACACCAGAGACTGAGTATTATTACAGTACATATCCCACACCAGAGACTGAGTATTATTACAGTATATATCCCACACCAGAGACTGAGTATTATTACAGTATATATCCCACACCTGATACTGAGTATTATTACAGTACATATCCCACACCAGAGACTGAGTATTATTACAGTACATACCCCACACCAGAGACTGAGTATTATTACAGTACATATCCCACACCTGAGACTGAGTATTATTACAGTACATATCCCACACCAGAGACTGAGTATTATTACAGTACATATCCCACACCAGAGACTGAGTATTATTACAGTATATATCCCACACCAGAGACTGAGTATTATTAAAGTACATATCCCACACCAGAGACTGAGTATTATTACAGTACATATCCCACACCAGAGACTGAGTATTATTACAGTATATATCCCACACCAGAGACTGTGTATTATTACAGTATATATCCCACACCTGATACTGAGTATTATTACAGTACATATCCCACACCAGAGACTGAGTATTATTACAGTACATATCCCACACCAGAGACTGAGTATTATTACAGTATATATCCCAAACCAGAGACTGAGTATTATTACAGTACATATCCCACACCAGAGACTGAGTATTATTACAGTATATATCCCACACCTGACACTGAGTATTATTACAGTATATATCCCACACCAGAGACTGAGAATTATCACAGTATATATCCCACACCTGAGACTGAGTATTATTACAGTACATATCCCACACCAGAGACTGAGTATTATTACAGTACATATCCCACACCAGAGACTGAGTATTATTACAGTACATATCCCACACCAGAGACTGAGAATTATTACAGTATATATCCCACACCTGATACTGAGTATTATTACAGTATATATCCCACACCAGAGACTGAGTATTATTACAGTATATATCCCACACCAGAGACTGAGAATTATTACAGTATATATCCCACACCTGACACTGAGTATTATTACAGTACATATCCCACACCTGATACTGAGTATTATTACAGTACATATCCCACACCAGAGACTGAGTATTATTACAGTACATATCCCACACCAGAGACTGAGTATTATTACTGTATATATCCCACACCAGAGACTGAGTATTATTACAGTATATATCCCACACCAGAGACTGAGTATTATTACAGTATATATCCCACACCTGACACTGAGTATTATTACAGTATATATCCCACACCTGACACTGAGTATTATTACAGTATATATCCCACACCTGATACTGAGTATTATTACAGTATATATCCCACACCTGATACTGAGTATTATTACAGTACATATCCCACACCAGAGACTGAGTATTATTACATTACATATCCCACACCAGAGACTGAGTATTATTACAGTATATATCCCACACCAGAGACTGAGTATTATTACAGTATATATCCCACCCCAGAGACTGAGTATTATTACAGTATATATCCCACACCTGATACTGAGTATTATTACAGTACATATCCCACACCAGAGACTGAGTATTATTACAGTACATATCCCACACCAGAGACTGAGTATTATTACAGTATATATCCCACACCAGAGACTGAGTATTATTACAGTATATATCCCACACCAGAGACTGAGTATTATTACAGTATATATCCCACACCTGAGACTGAGTATTATTACAGTACATATCCCACACCAGAGACTGAGTATTATTACAGTACATATCCCACACCAGAGACTGAGTATTATTACAGTACATATCCCACACCAGAGACTGAGAATTATTACAGTATATATCCCACACCTGATACTGAGTATTATTACAGTATATATCCCACACCAGAGACTGAGTATTATTACAGTATATATCCCACACCAGAGACTGAGTATTATTACAGTATATATCCCACACCAGAGACTGAGTATTATTACAGTATATATCCCACACCAGAGACTGAGTATTATTACAGTATATATCCCACACCTGAGACTGAGTATTATTACTGTATATATCCCACACCAGAGACTGAGTATTATTACAGTATATATCCCACACCTGACACTGAGTATTATTACAGTATATATCCCACACCTGAGACTGAGTATTATTACAGTACATATCCCACACCAGAGACTGAGTATTATTACAGTATATATCCCACACCAGAGACTGAGTATTATTACAGTACATATCCCACACCAGAGACTGAGAATTATTACAGTATATATCCCACACCTGAGACTGAGTATTATTACAGTATATTTCCCACACCAGAGACTGAGTATTATTACAGTATATATCCCACACCTGACACTGAGTATTATTACAGTATATATCCCACACCAGAGACTGAGTATTATTACAGTACATATCCCACACCAGAGACTGAGTATTATTACAGTATATATCCCACACCTGATACTGAGTATTATTACAGTATATATCCCACACCAGAGACTGAGTATTATTACAGTATATATCCCACACCAGAGACTGAGTATTATTACAGTATATATCCCACACCTGATACTGAGTATTATTACAGTACATATCCCACACCAGAGACTGAGTATTATTACAGTATATATCCCACACCAGAGACTGAGTATTATTACAGTATATATCCCACACCTGAGACTGAGTATTATTACAGTATATATCCCACACCAGAGACTGAGTATTATTACAGTACATATCCCACACCAGAGACTGAGTATTATTACAGTATATATCCCACACCAGAGACTGAGTATTATTACAGTATATATCCCACACCAGAGACTGAGTATTATTACAGTACATATCCCACACCTGAGACTGAGTATTATTACAGTACATATCCCACACCAGAGACTGAGTATTATTACAGTACATATCCCACACCAGAGACTGAGTATTATTACAGTATATATCCCACACCAGAGACTGAGTATTATTACAGTATATATCCCACACCTGACACTGAGTATTATTACAGTATATATCCCACACCAGAGACTGAGTATTATTACAGTATATATCCCACACCAGAGACTGAGTATTATTACAGTACATATCCCACACCAGAGACTGAGTATTATTACAGTACATATCCCACACCAGAGACTGAGTATTATTACAGTATATATCCCACACCAGAGACTGAGTATTATTACAGTATATATCCCACACCAGAGACTGAGCATTATTACAGTATATATCCCACACCTGACACTGAGTATTATTACAGTATATATCCCACACCTGAGACTGAGTATTATTACAGTATATATCCCACACCTGACACTGAGTATTATTACAGTATATATCCCACACCAGAGAATGAGTATTATTACAGTATATATCCCACACCAGAGACTGAGTATTATTACAGTATATATCCCACACCTGAGACTGAGTATTATTACAGTATATATCCCACACCAGAGACTGAGTATTATTACAGTATATATCCCACACCAGAGACTGAGTATTATTACAGTATATATCCCACACCAGAGACTGTGTATTATTACAGTATATATCCCACACCTGACACTGAGTATTATTACAGTATATATCCCACACCAGAGACTGAGTATTATTACAGTATATTTCCCACACCAGAGACTGAGTATTATTACAGTACATATCCCACACCAGAGACTGAGTATTATTACAGTACATATCCCACACCAGAGACTGAGTATTATTACAGTATATATCCCACACCAGAGACTGAGTATTATTACAGTATATATCCCACACCAGAGACTGAGCATTATTACAGTATATATCCCACACCTGACACTGAGTATTATTACAGTATATATCCCACACCTGAGACTGAGTATTATTACAGTATATATCCCACACCTGACACTGAGTATTATTACAGTATATATCCCACACCAGAGAATGAGTATTATTACAGTATATATCCCACACCAGAGACTGAGTATTATTACAGTATATATCCCACACCTGAGACTGAGTATTATTACAGTATATATCCCACACCAGAGACTGAGTATTATTACAGTATATATCCCACACCAGAGACTGAGTATTATTACAGTATATATCCCACACCAGAGACTGAGTATTATTACAGTATATATCCCACACCTGACACTGAGTATTATTACAGTATATATCCCACACCAGAGACTGAGTATTATTACAGTATATATCCCACACCTGAGACTGAGTATTATTACAGTATATATCCCACACCTGAGACTGAGTATTATTACAGTATATATCCCACACCAGAGAATGAGTATTATTACAGTATATATCCCACACCAGAGACTGAGTATTATTACAGTATATATCCCACACCTGACACTGAGTATTATTACAGTATATATCCCACACCAGAGACTGAGTATTATTACAGTATATATCCCACACCTGAGACTGAGTATTATTACAGTATATATCCCACACCTGAGACTGAGTATTATTACAGTATATATCCCACACCAGAGACTGAGAATTATTACAGTATATATCCCACACCAGAGACTGAGTATTATTACAGTACATATCCCACACCAGAGACTGAGTATTATTACAGTACATATCCTACACCTGAGACTGAGTATTATTACAGTGTATATGTATTATGAGAGTGTTGTGTGAGAGAACCGTTGTTTGTCCTATGGGCAGATAAGGCTGTGGTCACACGTTCCGCTAGGCGTCCGTTTATAAGGCGCTGGTAGCGCACAGGGGGCGGTCCTCGGCCTGAACGCACATGTGTTTCCAGGGAAACGGGTATGATTGATAAGCCGATTGCATGCGTTTATATATGGAAACATATGAGCGTTTTGGCCAAGGACCGCCCCCTGTGTGCCAGCGTTGCGTTAAGAATGCACGCCTAGCGGAGCGTGTGACGACGGCCTGAAAGGTACTTGGTAAAAGCCTCGGATGTGTCTGCAGTAACTCCAGGAGTAATACAGACATGTGGCAGCAGGAGGAATCTGCTGTGGCCTCGCTAGACCCCTCTGTAATGTCCGTACTGGGCGGCTTATTATGGAGTAGGGGGTAGGCTGGTAGTGGGACTCCTACTCCACCCGGGCTTCAGTCCTGGGCTTTTGTATAGCCCACAGGTGCAGGTCACAGGGGCAGGGCACAGGTGCAGGTCACAGGGGCAGGGCACAGGTGCGGGGCACAGGGGCGGGGCACAGGGGCAGGGCACAGGGGCGGGGCACAGGTGTGGGGCACAGGGGCGGGGCACAGGGGCGGGGCACAGGGGCAGGGCACAGGGGCAGGGCACAGGGGCAGGGCACAGGTGAGGGGCACAGGGGCGGGTCACAGGGGCGGGGCACAGGTGTGGGGCACAGGGGCGGGGCACAGGGGCAGGGCACAGGTGTGGGGCACAGGGGCAGGGCACAGGTGTGGGGCACAGGGGCAGGGAACAGGTGTGGGGCACAGGAGCGGGTCACAGGGGAAGGGCACAGGTGTGGGTCACAGGGGCAGGGCACAGGTGTGCGGCACAGGGGCGGGGCACAGGTGCAGGTCACAGGGGCAGGGCACAGGTGTGGGGCACAGGGGCAGGGGCACAGGGGCGGGGCACAGGTGCGGGTCACGGGGGGGCGGAGCACAGGTGCGTGACACAGGGGCAGGGTCACAGACCTTGTTAGAGCCTGATTTAGTCTGCAGGCCAGAAGCAGTAGGAGCAGGCCTGGAGAGCTGAAGGCGAGATTGCATTCTGACAGCAAAGGTAACTGAGCGCCTCCTGATATTCTGCTGGCCAAGAGCGTGTGCCCGGCAGCCAGGTGCAGGTATAGTCAGGTGCTGTTGCTGTATTAGGCAGTGCCCGGCCGGGTGCAGGTATAGTCAGGTGCTGTTGCTGTATTGGGCAGTGCCCGGCAGCCGGGTGCAGGTATAGTCAGGTGCTGTTGCTGTATTAGGCAGTGCCCGGCCGGGTGCAGGTATAGTCAGGTGCTG
Source organism: Engystomops pustulosus (assembly GCF_040894005.1). Classification (NCBI taxonomy): domain Eukaryota; kingdom Metazoa; phylum Chordata; class Amphibia; order Anura; family Leptodactylidae; genus Engystomops; species Engystomops pustulosus. The sequence continues at coordinate 136,199 of NW_027285100.1, forward strand.
TTGCTGTATTAGGCAGTGCCCGGCCGGGTGCAGGTATAGTCAGGTGCTGTTGCTGTATTAGGCAGTGCCCGGCCGGGTGCAGGTATAGTCAGGTGCTGTTGCTGTATCAGGCAGTGCCCGGCCGGGTGCAGGTATAGTCAGGTGCTGTTGCTGTATTGGGCAGTGTCCGGCCGGGTGCAGGTATAGCCAGGTGCTGTTGCTGTATCGGGCAGTGCTCGGCCGGGTGCAGGTATAGCCAGGTGCTGTTGCTGTATTAGGCAGTGCTCGGCCGGGTGCAGGTATAGTCAGGTGCTGTTGCTGAATTAGGCAGTGCCCGGCCGGGTGCAGGTATAGTCAGGTGCTGTTGCTGTATTAGGCAGTGCCCGGCCGGGTGCAGGTATAGTCAGGTGCTGTTGCTGTATCAGGCAGTGCCCGGCCGGGTGCAGGTATAGTCAGGTGCTGTTGCTGTATTGGGCAGTGTCCGGCCGGGTGCAGGTATAGCCAGGTGCTGTTGCTGTATCGGGCAGTGCTCGGCCGGGTGCAGGTATAGCCAGGTGCTGTTGCTGTATTAGGCAGTGCTCGGCCGGGTGCAGGTACAGTCAGGTGCTGTTGCTGTATCGGGCAGTGCTCGGCCGGGTGCAGGTATAGTCAGGTGCTGTTGCTGTATTAGGCAGTGCTCGGCCGGGTGCAGGTATAGTCAGGTGCTGTTGCTGAATCGGGCAGTGCTCGGCTGGGTGCAGGTATAGTCAGGTGCTGTTGCTGTATTAGGCAGTGCTCGGCCGGGTGCAGGTATAGTCAGGTGCTGTTGCTGTATTAGGCAGTGCTCGGCCGGGTGCAGGTATAGTCAGGTGCTGTTGCTGTATTAGGCAGTGCTTGGCCGGGTGCAGGTATAGTCAGGTGCTGTTGCTGTATTAGGCAGTGCCCGGCCGGGTGCAGGTATAGTCAGGTGATGTTGCTGTATCGGGCAGTGCTCGGCCGGGTGCAGGTATAGTCAGGTGCTGTTGCTGTATTAGGCAGTGCTCGGCCGGGTGCAGGTATAGCCAGGTGCTGTTGCTGTATTAGGCAGCGCCCGGCCGGGTGCAGGTATAGTCAGGTGCTGTTGCTGTATTAGGCAGTGCTCGGCCGGGTGCAGGTATAGTCAGGTGCTGTTGCTGTATTAGGCAGTGCCCGGCCGGGTGCAGGTATAGTCAGGTGATGTTGCTGTATCGGGCAGTGCTCGGCCGGGTGCAGGTATAGTCAGGTGCTGTTGCTGTATTAGGCAGTGCTCGGCCGGGTGCAGGTATAGCCAGGTGCTGTTGCTGTATCGGGCAGTGCTCGGCCGGGTGCAGGTATAGTCAGGTGTTGTTGCTGTATTAGGCAGTGCTCGGCCGGGTGCAGGTATAGTCAGGTGCTGTTGCTGTATTAGGCAGTGCCCGGCCGGGAGCAGGTATAGACAGGTGCTGTTGCTGTATTAGGCAGTGCTCGGCCGGGTGCAGGTATAGTCAGGTGCTGTTGCTGTATTAGGCAGTGCCCGGCCGGGTGCAGGTATAGTCAGGTGCTGTTGCTGTATCAGGCAGTGCCCGGCCGGGTGCAGGTATAGTCAGGTGCTGTTGCTGTATTGGGCAGTGTCCGGCCGGGTGCAGGTATAGCCAGGTGCTGTTGCTGTATCGGGCAGTGCTCGGCCGGGTGCAGGTATAGCCAGGTGCTGTTGCTGTATTAGGCAGTGCTCGGCCGGGTGCAGGTACAGTCAGGTGCTGTTGCTGTATCGGGCAGTGCTCGGCCGGGTGCAGGTATAGTCAGGTGCTGTTGCTGTATTAGGCAGTGCTCGGCCGGGTGCAGGTATAGTCAGGTGCTGTTGCTGAATCGGGCAGTGCTCGGCTGGGTGCAGGTATAGTCAGGTGCTGTTGCTGTATTAGGCAGTGCTCGGCCGGGTGCAGGTATAGTCAGGTGCTGTTGCTATATTAGGCAGTGCTCGGCCGGGTGCAGGTATAGTCAGGTGCTGTTGCTGTATTAGGCAGTGCTCGGCCGGGTGCAGGTATAGTCAGGTGCTGTTGCTGTATTAGGCAGTGCCCGGCCGGGTGCAGGTATAGTCAGGTGCTGTTGCTGTATTAGGCAGTGCTCGGCCGGGTGCAGGTACAGTCAGGTGCTGTTGCTGTATTAGGCAGTGCCCGGCCGGGTGTAGGTATAGTCAGGTGCTGTTGCTGTATTGGGCAGTGCCCGGCAGCCGGGTGCAGGTATAGTCAGGTGCTGTTGCTGTATTAGGCAGTGCCCGGCCGGGTGCAGGTATAGTCAGGTGCTGTTGCTGTATTAGGCAGTGCCCGGCCGGGTGCAGGTATAGTCAGGTGCTGTTGCTGTATTAGGCAGTGCCCGGCCGGGTGCAGGTATAGTCAGGTGCTGTTGCTGTATCAGGCAGTGCCCGGCCGGGTGCAGGTATAGTCAGGTGCTGTTGCTGTATTGGGCAGTGTCCGGCCGGGTGCAGGTATAGCCAGGTGCTGTTGCTGTATCGGGCAGTGCTCGGCCGGGTGCAGGTATAGCCAGGTGCTGTTGCTGTATTAGGCAGTGCTCGGCCGGGTGCAGGTATAGTCAGGTGCTGTTGCTGAATTAGGCAGTGCCCGGCCGGGTGCAGGTATAGTCAGGTGCTGTTGCTGTATTAGGCAGTGCCCGGCCGGGTGCAGGTATAGTCAGGTGCTGTTGCTGTATCAGGCAGTGCCCGGCCGGGTGCAGGTATAGTCAGGTGCTGTTGCTGTATTGGGCAGTGTCCGGCCGGGTGCAGGTATAGCCAGGTGCTGTTGCTGTATCGGGCAGTGCTCGGCCGGGTGCAGGTATAGCCAGGTGCTGTTGCTGTATTAGGCAGTGCTCGGCCGGGTGCAGGTACAGTCAGGTGCTGTTGCTGTATCGGGCAGTGCTCGGCCGGGTGCAGGTATAGTCAGGTGCTGTTGCTGTATTAGGCAGTGCTCGGCCGGGTGCAGGTATAGTCAGGTGCTGTTGCTGAATCGGGCAGTGCTCGGCTGGGTGCAGGTATAGTCAGGTGCTGTTGCTGTATTAGGCAGTGCTCGGCCGGGTGCAGGTATAGTCAGGTGCTGTTGCTGTATTAGGCAGTGCTCGGCCGGGTGCAGGTATAGTCAGGTGCTGTTGCTGTATTAGGCAGTGCTTGGCCGGGTGCAGGTATAGTCAGGTGCTGTTGCTGTATTAGGCAGTGCCCGGCCGGGTGCAGGTATAGTCAGGTGATGTTGCTGTATCGGGCAGTGCTCGGCCGGGTGCAGGTATAGTCAGGTGCTGTTGCTGTATTAGGCAGTGCTCGGCCGGGTGCAGGTATAGCCAGGTGCTGTTGCTGTATTAGGCAGCGCCCGGCCGGGTGCAGGTATAGTCAGGTGCTGTTGCTGTATTAGGCAGTGCTCGGCCGGGTGCAGGTATAGTCAGGTGCTGTTGCTGTATTAGGCAGTGCCCGGCCGGGTGCAGGTATAGTCAGGTGATGTTGCTGTATCGGGCAGTGCTCGGCCGGGTGCAGGTATAGTCAGGTGCTGTTGCTGTATTAGGCAGTGCTCGGCCGGGTGCAGGTATAGCCAGGTGCTGTTGCTGTATCGGGCAGTGCTCGGCCGGGTGCAGGTATAGTCAGGTGTTGTTGCTGTATTAGGCAGTGCTCGGCCGGGTGCAGGTATAGTCAGGTGCTGTTGCTGTATTAGGCAGTGCCCGGCCGGGAGCAGGTATAGACAGGTGCTGTTGCTGTATTAGGCAGTGCTCGGCCGGGTGCAGGTATAGTCAGGTGCTGTTGCTGTATTAGGCAGTGCCCGGCCGGGTGCAGGTATAGTCAGGTGCTGTTGCTGTATCAGGCAGTGCCCGGCCGGGTGCAGGTATAGTCAGGTGCTGTTGCTGTATTGGGCAGTGTCCGGCCGGGTGCAGGTATAGCCAGGTGCTGTTGCTGTATCGGGCAGTGCTCGGCCGGGTGCAGGTATAGCCAGGTGCTGTTGCTGTATTAGGCAGTGCTCGGCCGGGTGCAGGTACAGTCAGGTGCTGTTGCTGTATCGGGCAGTGCTCGGCCGGGTGCAGGTATAGTCAGGTGCTGTTGCTGTATTAGGCAGTGCTCGGCCGGGTGCAGGTATAGTCAGGTGCTGTTGCTGAATCGGGCAGTGCTCGGCTGGGTGCAGGTATAGTCAGGTGCTGTTGCTGTATTAGGCAGTGCTCGGCCGGGTGCAGGTATAGTCAGGTGCTGTTGCTATATTAGGCAGTGCTCGGCCGGGTGCAGGTATAGTCAGGTGCTGTTGCTGTATTAGGCAGTGCTCGGCCGGGTGCAGGTATAGTCAGGTGCTGTTGCTGTATTAGGCAGTGCCCGGCCGGGTGCAGGTATAGTCAGGTGATGTTGCTGTATCGGGCAGTGCTCGGCCGGGTGCAGGTATAGTCAGGTGCTGTTGCTGTATTAGGCAGTGCTCGGCCGGGTGCAGGTATAGCCAGGTGCTGTTGCTGTATTAGGCAGCGCCCGGCCGGGTGCAGGTATAGTCAGGTGCTGTTGCTGTATTAGGCAGTGCTCGGCCGGGTGCAGGTATAGTCAGGTGCTGTTGCTGTATTAGGCAGTGCCCGGCCGGGTGCAGGTATAGTCAGGTGATGTTGCTGTATCGGGCAGTGCTCGGCCGGGTGCAGGTATAGTCAGGTGCTGTTGCTGTATTAGGCAGTGCTCGGCCGGGTGCAGGTATAGCCAGGTGCTGTTGCTGTATCGGGCAGTGCTCGGCCGGGTGCAGGTATAGTCAGGTGTTGTTGCTGTATTAGGCAGTGCTCGGCCGGGTGCAGGTATAGTCAGGTGCTGTTGCTGTATTAGGCAGTGCTCGGCCGGGTGCAGGTATAGTCAGGTGCTGTTGCTGTATTAGGCAGTGCTCGGCCGGGTGCAGGTATAGCCAGGTGCTGTTGCTGTACTAGGCAGTGCTCGGCCGGGTGCAGGTATAGCCAGGTGCTGTTGCTGTATTAGGCAGTGCTCGGCCGGGTGCAGGTATAGTCAGGTGCTGTTGCTGTATTAGGCAGTGCTTGGCCGGGTGCAGGTATAGTCAGGTGCTGTTGCTGTATTAGGCAGTGCTTGGCAGGGTGCAGGTATAGTCAGGTGCTGTTGCTGTATTAGGCAGTGCCCGGCCGGGTGCAGGTATAGTCAGGTGCTGTTGCTGTATTGGGCAGTGCTCGGCAGCCGGGTGCAGGTATAGTCAGGTGCTGTTGCTGTACTAGGCAGTGCTCGGCCGGGTGCAGGTATAGTCAGGTGCTGTTGCTGTATTAGGCAGTGTTCGGCCGGGTGCAGGTATAGTCAGGTGCTGTTGCTGTATTAGGCAGTGCTCGGCCGGGTGCAGGTATAGTCAGGTGCTGTTGCTGTGTTAGGCAGTGCTCGGCCGGGTGCAGGTACAGTCAGGTGCTGTTGCTGTATTGGGCAGTGCCCGGCAGTTGGCTGCAGGTATAGTCAGGTGCTGTTGCTGTATCAGGCAGTGCTCGGCCGGGTGCAGGTATAGTCAGGTGCTGTTGCTGTATCAGGCAGTGCTCGGTCGGGTGCAGGTATAGTCAGGTGCTGTTGCTGTATCGGGCAGTGCTCGGCCGGGTGCAGGTATAGTCAGGTGCTGTTGCTGTATCAGGCAGTGCCCGGCCGGGTGCAGGTATAGTCAGGTGCTGTTGCTGTATTGGGCAGTGCCCGGCAGTTGGCTGCAGGTATAGTCAGGTGCTGTTGCTGTATCAGGCAGTGCTCGGCCGGGTGCAGGTATAGTCAGGTGCTGTTGCTGTATCAGGAAGTGCTCGGTCGGGTGCAGGTATAGTCAGGTGCTGTTGCTGTATCGGGCAGTGCTCGGCCGGGTGCAGGTATAGTCAGGTGCTGTTGCTGTATCAGGCAGTGCCCGGCCGGGTGCAGGTATAGTCAGGTGCTGTTGCTGTATTAGGCAGTGCTCGGCCGGGTGCAGGTATAGTCAGGTGCTGTTGCTGTATCGGGCAGTGCTCGGCCGGGTGCAGGTATAGTCAGGTGCTGTTGCTGTATTAGGCAGTGCTCGGCCAGGTGCAGGTATAGCCAGGTGCTGTTGCTGTATTAGGCAGTGCTCGGCCGGGTGCAGGTATAGCCAGGTGCTGTTGCTGTATTAGGCAGTGCTCGGCCGGGTGCAGGTATAGTCAGGTGCTGTTGCTGTATTAGGCAGTGCTCGGCCGGGTGCAGGTATAGTCAGGTGCTGTTGCTGTATTAGGCAGTGCTCGGCCGGGTGCAGGTATAGTCAGGTGCTGTTGCTGTATTAGGCAGTGTCCGGCCGGGTGCAGGTATAGTCAGGTGCTGTGGCTGTATTAGGCAGTGCCCGGCCGGGTGCAGGTATAGTCAGGTGCTGTTGCTGTATCAGGCAGTGCCCGGCCGGGTGCAGGTATAATCAGGTGCTGTTGCTGTATCAGGCAGTGCTCGGCCGGGTGCAGGTATAGCCAGGTGCTGTTGCTGTATTAGGCAGTGCTCGGCCGGGTGCAGGTATAGTCAGGTGCTGTTGCTGTATTAGGCAGTGCTCGGCCGGGTGCAGGTATAGTCAGGTGCTGTTGCTGTATTAGGCACTGCCCGGCCGGGTGCAGGTATAGTCAGGTGCTGTTGCTGTATTAGGCAGTGCCCGGCCGGGTGAAGGTATAGTCAGGTGCTGTTGCTGTATTAGGCAGTGCCCGGCCGGGTGCAGTTATAGTCAGGTGCTGTTGCTGTATTAGGCAGTGCTCGGCCGGGTGCAGGTATAGTCAGGTGCTGTTGCTGTATTAGGCAGTGCTCGGCCGGGTGCAGGTATAGTCAGGTGCTGTTGCTGTATTAGGCAGTGCTCGGCCGGGTGCAGGTATAGCCAGGTGCTGTTGCTGTATTAGGCAGTGCTTGGCCGGGTGCAGGTATAGTCAGGTGCTGTTGCTGTATTAGGCAGTGCCCGGCCGGGTGCAGGTATAGTCAGGTGCTGTTGCTGTATTAGGCAGTGCTCGGCCGGGTGCAGGTATAGTCAGGTGCTGTTGCTGTATTAGGCAGTGCTCGGCCGGGTGCAGGTATAGTCAGGTGCTGTTGCTGTATTAGGCAGTGCCCGGCCGGGTGCAGTTATAGTCAGGTGCTGTTGCTGTATTAGGCAGTGCTCGGCCGGGTGCAGGTATAGTCAGGTGCTGTTGCTGTATTGGGCAGTGCCCGGCAGCCGGGTGCAGGTATAGTCAGGTGCTGTTGCTGTATTAGGCAGTGCTCGGCCGGGTGCAGGTATAGTCAGGTGCTGTTGCTGTATTAGGCAGTGCTCGGCCGGGTGCAGGTATAGTCAGGTGCCGTTGCTGTATTGGGCAGTGCCCGGCAGCCGGGTGCAGGTATAGTCAGGTGCTGTTGCTGTATTAGGCAGTGCTCGGCCGGGTGCAGGTATAGTCAGGTGCTGTTGCTGTATTAGGCAGTGCCCGGCCGGGTGCAGGTATAGTCAGGTGCTGTTGCTGTATTAGGCAGTGCCCGGCCGGGTGCAGGTATAGTCAGGTGCTGTTGCTGTATTAGGCAGTGTCCGGCCGGGTGCAGGTATAGTCAGGTGCTGTTGCTGTATTAGGCAGTGTCCGGCCGGGTGCAGGTATAGTCAGGTGCTGTTGCTGTATTAGGCAGTGCCCGGCCGGGTGCAGGTATAGTCAGGTGCTGTTGCTGTATTGGGCAGTGCTCGGCCGGGTGCAGGTATAGTCAGGTGCTGTTGCTGTATTGGGCAGTGCTCGGCCGGGTGCAGGTATAGTCAGGTGCTGTATCGGGCAATGCCCGGCCGGGTGCAGGTATAGTCAGGTGCTGTTGCTGTATTAGGCAGTGCTCGGCCAGGTGCAGGTATAGTCAGGTGATGTTGCTGTATCGGGCAGTGCTCGGCCGGGTGCAGGTATAGTCAGGTGCTGTTGCTGTATTAGGCAGTGTCCGGCCGGGTGCAGGTATAGTCAGGTGCTGTTGCTGTATTGGGCAGTGCTCGGCCGGGTGCAGGTAGAGTCAGGTGCTGTTGCTGTATTAGGTGTCCGGCCGGGTGCAGGTATAGTCAGGTGCTGTTGCTGTATTAGGCAGTGCCCGGCCGGGTGCAGGTATAGTCAGGTGCTGTTGCTGTATTAGGCAGTGTCCGGCCGGGTGCAGGTATAGTCAGGTGCTGTTGCTGTATTAGGCAGTGTCCGGCCGGGTGCAGGTATAGTCAGGTGCTGTTGCTGTATTAGGCAGTGCCCGGCCGGGTGTAGGTATAGTCAGGTGCTGTTGCTGTATTAGGCAGTGTCCGGCCGGGTGCAGGTATAGTCAGGTGCTGTTGCTGTATTAGGCAGTGCCCGGCCGGGTGCAGGTATAGTCAGGTGCTGTGGCTGTATTGGGCAGTGCCCGGCAGCCGGGTGCAGGTATAGTAAGGTGCTGTTGCTGTATTAGGCAGTGCCCGGCCGGGTGCAGGTATACTCAGGTGCTGTTGCTGTATTAGGCAGTGCCCGGCCGGGTGCAGGTATAGTCAGGTGCTGTTGCTGTATTAGGCAGTGTCCGGCCGGGTGCAGGTATAGTCAGGTGCTGTTGCTGTATTAGGCAGTGCCCGGCCGGGTGCAGGTATAGTCAGGTGCTGTTGCTGTATTAGGCAGTGTCCGGCCGGGTGCAGGTATACTCAGGTGCTGTTGCTGTATTAGGCAGTGCCCGGCCGGGTGCAGGTATTGCCAGGTGCTGTTGCTGTATTAGGCAGTGCCCGGCCGGGTGCAGGTATAGTCAGGTGCTGTTGCTGTATTAGGCAGTGCCCGGCCGGGTGCAGGTATACTCAGGTGCTGTTGCTGTATTAGGCAGTGCCCGGCCGGGTGCAGGTATAGTCAGGTGCTGTTGCTTTATTACGTGTCTTTTAGCATCCAATATAAGGTCGCGTTTTTTTCCTCCCCGATTTTGGAACGCTGAAAAGTGGCGCTAGCGTCCTCCCGGCTCCTCCCAGCTACTATCTACCCCGGGGTCACTGATACCGGACACACCCAGAGTGTCCCAGGGAGAACTTTCCACCAGACCATGACTTCTCCCTGCCATCCACCTTCCAGACCCCAGCCCGGCGTGGAGAAGGCCCTTTGGGATCCAGCTAGACATACGTTCTGCATGCAATGCGACCAGAGCGGGGGGGGGCTGTGGTCATACGTTCTGCATGCAATGCGACCAGAGCGGGGGGGGGCTGTGGTCATACGTTCTGCATGCAATGCGACCAGAGCGCGTGGGTGGGGCTGTGGTCATACATTATGCATGCAATGCGACCAGAGCGCAGGGCGGGGGCCTGTGGTCATACATTATGCATGCAATGCGACCAGAGCGCGTGGGTGGTGCTGTCGTCATACATTCTGCATGCAATGCGACCAGAGCGTGGGGGGGGCTGTCGTCATACTTTATGCATGCAATGCGACAAGAGCACGGAGGGGGGCCTGTGGTCATACTTTCTGCATGCAATGCGACCAGAGCGTGCGGGGGGGCTGTCGTCATACTTCATGCATGCAATGTGACCAGAGCACGGAGGGGGGGCTGTGGTAATACGTTCTGCATGCAATGCGACCAGGTTGTGCGGGGGGGGGGGCTGTCGCCATACTTTATGCATGCAATGCGACCAGAGCGCAGGGGGGGCCTGTGGTCATACATTATGCATGCAATGCGACCAGAGCGCAGGGCGGGGGCCTGTGGTCATACATTATGCATGCAATGCGACCAGAGCGCGTGGGTGGTGCTGTCGTCATACATTCTGCATGCAATGCGACCAGAGCGTGGGGGGGGCTGTGGTCATACGTTCTGCATGCAATGCGACCAGAGCGGGGGGGGCTGTGGTCATACATTATGCATGCAATGCGACCAGAGCGCAGGGGGGGCTGTGGTCATACATTATGCATGCAATGCGACCAGAGTACGGAGGGGGGGCCTGTGGTGATACATTCTGCATGCAATGCGACCAGAGCTGGGGGGGCCTGTGGTCATACATTCTGCATGCAATGCGACCAGAGCGCGCGGGGGGGCTGTCGTCATACTTTATGCATGCAATGCGACAAGAGCACGGAGGGGGGCCTGTGGTCATACATTCTGCATGCAATGCGACCAGAGCGTGCGGGGGGGGGGGGGCTGTCGTCATACTTCATGCATGCAATGTGACCAGAGCACGGAGGGGGGGCTGTGGTAATATGTTCTGCATGCAATGCGACCAGGTTGTGCGGGGGGGGGGGCTGTCGCCATACTTTATGCATGCAATGCGACCAGAGCGCAGGGGGGGGGCCTGTGGTCATACATTATGCATGCAATGCGACCAGAGCGCAGGGCGGGGGCCTGTGGTCATACATTATGCATGCAATGCGACCAGAGCGCAGAGGGGGGGGGGGCCTGTGGTCATACATTATGCATGCAATGCGACCAGAGCGCAGGGCGGGGGCCTGTGGTCATACATTATGCATGCAATGCGACCAGAGCGCAGAGGGGGGGGGGGCCTGTGGTCATACATTATGCATGCAATGCGACCAGAGCGCAGGGGGGGCCTGTGGTCATACATTATGCATGCAATGCGACCAGAGCACAGAGGGGGGGGGGCCTGTGGTCATACATTATGCATGCAATGCGACCAGAGTGCGGGGGTCTTGTGGTCATACATTCTGCATGCAATGCGACCAGAGAGCAGGGCGGCTGTGGCCATACATTCTGCATGCAATGCGACCAGAGAGCAGGGCGGCTGTGGCCATACATTCTGCATGCAATGCGACCAGAGAGCAGGGCGGCTGTGGCCATACGTTCTGCATGCAATGCGACCAGAGGGGGGCTTGTATCCATCACATCAGGTAACCATGTAAACCACATGGAGCTGTGGAGCCTCTCGGTGAGCCCTTACCGCTAGTGCACACACACTCGCCTCTCCAATGGGAACATATAGAGCAGCAAGGAGCCATTACCTGTCTGGCCAAATGTCTGAGATCATGAGGGATGAGCCCCAGGGCGCACGGGCTCAGCTGCACCAGTGTTAGCCCTCGGTGCGGGGTGTCGGGCTTTGGGGGTAACTTAGGTAGAAGCTTCTGGACCTCGCAGGCGACTATTGTGCTGCTGAGCGCCAAAGCAATAACGTAGGCGCTTGTAGCAATCCAAAGGAACAAAGCTTTATTCAGCTTTACTATTATTACAGGAACAAAAACTAACAACCAGCTTGGCCCCTCCACAGGGCACGACCTCACTCCTGCACCCGCGACCCCCCAGCCTCCTGGGCTCCGGGAGCTCCAGAGACCGACCACCGGTCTGTGGCTGACTGCAGGACACACAGCGCTGGCCGGCCGCGATCAGACTGCTCAACCCTGGTTGGGGGTCGCTCTCCAGCGCCCTCTAGGCTCACACTCTCCCAATTAGATCCACAGTCACCCTCCGGTAAATCAGAGAGTCTTTAGGGCTTTGCCCTTCTTGCCCCGCGCTCGGGCAGGTTCACACCCTCTGCCACAGACCCTGCGCTCCTGCCCGGGAGGAGAAGGGTGACGCCAGCCCTAAATATGCCCAAATTCTTTGGTAAAGAAGCCAAGTGCAGATGGTGATGGTGTGTGGGGGGCCACCCCAAACCTGGGTACTCCAGAGGAAGGGAAAGCAGGCACCGTCATCCTCCACCCCTGCAGGTGTCTTGGCCTCTGGAGCCCTGCGCCCCCCACCCTGCGCCCCCACCCTGCGCCACTGCCCCCACCCTGCGCCCCGCACCCTGCGTCCCCACCCTGCGTCCCCACCCTGCTGCGCCCCGCACCCTGCGCCCCCACCCTGCTGCGCCCCGCACCCTGCGTCCCCGACCCTGCTGCAAAACACACCCTGCGCCCCCCACCCTGCGTCCCCACCCTGCTGCGTCCCGCACCCTGCGCCCCCACCCTGCTGCGCCCCGCACCCTGCGCCCCCACCCTGCTGCGCCCCGCACCCTGCATCTCCCACCCTGCTGCGCCCCGCACCCTGCGCCGCTGCCCCCACCCTGCGTCCCCACCCTGCTGCGCCCCGCACCCTGCGCCCCCACCCTGCTGTGCCCCGCACCCTGCGTCCCCGACCCTGCGCCCCGCACCCTGCGTCCCCACCCTGCTGCGCCCCGCACCCTGCTGTGCCCCGCACCCTGCATCCCCCACCCTGCTGCGCCCCGCACCCTGCGCCACTGCCCCCACCCTGCGCCCCGCACCCTGCGTCCCCACCCTGCTGCGCCCCGCACCCTGCGTCCCCGACCCTGCTGCAAAACACACCCTGCGCCCCCCACCCTGCGTCCCCACCCTGCTGCGTCCCGCACCCTGCGCCCCCACCCTGCTGCGCCCCGCACCCTGCATCCCCCACCCTGCTGCGCCCCGCACCCTGCGCCGCTGCCCCCACCCTGCGCCCGCACCCTGCGTCCCCACCCTGCGTCCCCACCCTGCTGCGCCCCGCACCCTGCGCCCCCACCCTGCTGCGCCCCGCACCCTGCGTCCCCGACCCTGCGCCCCGCACCCTGCGTCCCCGACCCTGCGTCCCCACCCTGCTGCGCCCCGCACCCTGCGCCCCCACCCTGCATCCCCCACCCTGCTGCGCCCCCACCCTGCGTCCCCCACCCTGCTGCGAAACACACCCTGCGCCCCCCACCCTGCTGCGAAACACACCGTTTCGTCCGTTCGGCAGCACACATATGGGATTTTTCCCCTAGGTTTCAGAAGAGAGCAGGTAACAAGCAGTAGTAGACAATTAACAATTAGTGTCTTGGTGCCTCCCCCTATATAAGGCCGGAGCACACACACAACCCTTGTATCTCTTAGGTATGACAGAAGAGTGCAGGTCCTGTGTGTCTATCCAGATAATAAGTTTTCTAGGTCCTCTGTGTCTTTACACAGAACCCTTGGATGGAGCGGCCCGGGCTGTATACGCTGCATGCGGTCCCTCGTCCCGGAGGAGCCTGTACAGCTATCCTGCCCTTACTGGGGCAATAGCTGAGGCTGTACAGCTATCCTGCCCTTACTGGGGCAATAGCTGAGACTGTGCTGAGTATCTACCACCATGTACCCGGCACATGAGATCGCTCCTGCATCTCCTACCTGCTGGGCCTTGTGGTTCATCACCCTGCGTGCCTCACCATCAGACGCCTGGATCCCCTCCTGCATAGGCCGCAGCCCAGGTAAGAGCCTGTACAGCTATCCTGCCCTTACAGGGGTAATAATACAGACTGTGCTGAGTATCTACCACACATCACTGACACATGAGATCACTGCTAGTATCTCCTACCTGCTGGGCCTTGTGGTTCATCACCCTGCGTGCCTCACCATCAGACGCCTGGATCCCCTCCTGCATAGGCCGCAGCCCAGGTAAGAGCCTGTACAGCTATCCTGCCCTTACAGGGGTAATAATACAGACTGTGCTGAGTATCTACCACACATCACTGACACATGAGATCACTGCTAGTATCTCCTCCCTGCTGGGCCTTGTGGTTCATCACCCTGCGTGCCTCACCAGCAGATGCCTGGATCCCCTCCTGCATAGGCCGCAGCCCAGGTAAGAGCCTGTACAGCTATCCTGCCCTTACAGGGGTAATAATACAGACTGTGCTGAGTATCTACCACACATCACTGACACATGAGATCACTGCTAGTATCTCCTCCCTGCTGGGCCTTGTGGTTCATCACCCTGCGTGCCTCACCATCAGACGCCTGGATCCCCTCCTGCATAGGCCGCAGCCCAGGTAAGAGCCTGTACAGCTATCCTGCCCTTACAGGGGTAATAATACAGACTGTGCTGAGTATCTACCACACATGACTGACACATGAGATCACTGATAGTATCTCCTACCTGCTGGGCCTTGTGGTTCATCACCCTGCGTGCCTCACCAGCAGACGCCTGGATCCCCTCCTGCATAGGCCGCAGCCCAGGTAAGAGCCTGTACAGCTATCCTGCCCTTACAGGGGTAATAATACAGACTGTGCTGAGTATATACCACACATCACTGACACATGAGATCACTGCTAGTATCTCCTACCTGCTGGGCCTTGTGGTTCATCACCCTGCGTGCCTCACCATCAGACGCATGGATCCCCTCCTGCATAGGCCGCAGCCCAGGTAAGAGCCTGTACAGCTATCCTGCCCTTACAGGGGTAATAATACAGACTGTGCTGAGTATATACCACACATCACTGACACAGGAGATCACTGCTAGTATCTCCTCCCTGCTGGGCCTTGTGGTTCATCACTCTGCGTGCCTCACCATCAGACGCCTGGATCCCCTCCTGCATAGGCCGCAGCCCAGGTAAGAGCCTGTACAGCTATCCTGCCCTTACAGGGGTAATAATACAGACTGTGCTGAGTATCTACCACACATCACTGACACATGAGATCACTGCTAGTATCTCCTCCCTGCTGGGCCTTGTGGTTCATCACCCTGCGTGCCTCACCATCAGACGCCTGGATCCCCTCCTGCATAGGCTGCAGCCCAGGTAAGAGCCCGTACAGCTATCCTGCCCTTACAGGGGTAATAATACAGACTGTGCTGAGTATCTACCACACATCACTGACACATGAGATCACTGCTAGTATCTCCTCCCTGCTGGGCCTTGTGGTTCATCACCCTGCGTGCCTCACCATCAGACGCCTGGATCCCCTCCTGCATAGGCCGCAGCCCAGGTAAGAGCCTTTACAGCTATCCTGCCCTTACAGGGGTAATAATACAGACTGTGCTGAGTATCTACCACACATCACTGACACATGAGATCACTGCTAGTATCTCCTACCTGCTGGGCCTTGTGGTTCATCACCCTGCGTGCCTCACCATCAGACGCCTGGATCCCCTCCTGCATAGGCCGCAGCCCAGGTAAGAGCCTGTACAGCTATCCTGCCCTTACAGGGGTAATAATACAGACTGTGCTGAGTATCTACCACACATCACTGACACATGAGATCACTGCTAGTATCTCCTACCTGCTGGGCCTTGTGGTTCATCACCCTGCGTGTCTCACCATCAGACGCCTGGATCCCCTCCTGCATAGGCCGCAGCCCAGGTAAGAGCCTGTACAGCTATCCTGCCCTTACAGGGGTAATAATACAGACTGTGCTGAGTATCTACCACACATCACTGACACATGAGATCACTGCTAGTATCTCCTACCTGCTGGGCCTTGTGGTTCATCACCCTGCGTGCCTCACCAGCAGACGCCTGGATCCCCTCCTGCATAGGCCGCAGCTCAGGTAAGAGCCTGTACAGCTATCCTGCCCTTACAGGGGTAATAATACAGACTGTGCTGAGTATCTACCACACATCACTGACACATGAGATCACTGCTAGTATCTCCTCCCTGCTGGGCCTTGTGGTTCATCACCCTGCGTGCCTCACCATCAGACGCCTGGATCCCCTCCTGCATAGGCCGCAGCCCAGGTAAGAGCCTGTACAGCTATCCTGCCCTTACAGGGGTAATAATACAGACTGTGCTGAGTATCTACCACACATCACTGACACATGAGATCACTGCTAGTATCTCCTACCTGCTGGGCCTTGTGGTTCATCACCCTGCGTGCCTCACCATCAGACGCCTGGATCCCCTCCTGCATAGGCCGCAGCCCAGGTAAGAGCCTGTACAGCTATCCTGCCCTTACAGGGGTAATAATACAGACTGTGCTGAGTATCTACCACACATCACTGACACATGAGATCACTGCTAGTATCTCCTCCCTGCTGGGCCTTGTGGTTCATCACCCTGCGTGCCTCACCATCAGACGCCTGGATCCCCTCCTGCATAGGCCGCAGCCCAGGTAAGAGCCTGTACAGCTATCCTGCCCTTACAGGGGTAATAATACAGACTGTGCTGAGTATCTACCACACATCACTGACACATGAGATCACTGCTAGTATCTCCTACCTGCTGGGCCTTGTGGTTCATCACCCTGCGTGCCTCACCATCAGACGCCTGGATCCCCTCCTGCATAGGCCGGAGCCCAGGTAAGAGCCTGTACAGCTATCCTGCCCTTACAGGGGTAATAATACAGACTGTGCTGAGTATCTACCACACATGACTGACACATGAGATCACTGCTAGTATCTCCTACCTGCTGGGCCTTGTGGTTCATCACCCTGCGTGCCTCACCATCAGACGCCTGGATCCTCTCCTGCATAGGCCGCAGCCCAGGTAAGAGCCTGTACAGCTATCCTGCCCTTACAGGGGTAATAATACAGACTGTGCTGAGTATCTACCACACATCACTGACACATGAGATCACTGCTAGTATCTCCTCCCTGCTGGGCCTTGTGGTTCATCACCCTGCGTGCCTCACCATCAGACGCCTGGATCCCCTCCTGCATAGGCCGCAGCCCAGGTAAGAGCCTGTACAGCTATCCTGCCCTTACAGGGGTAATAATACAGACTGTGCTGAGTATCTACCACACATCACTGACACATGAGATCACTGCTAGTATCTCCTACCTGCTGGGCCTTGTGGTTCATCACCCTGCGTGCCTCACCAGCAGATGCCTGGATCCCCTCCTGCAAAGGCCGCAGCCCAGGTAAGAGCCTGTACAGCTATCCTGCCCTTACAGGGGTAATAATACAGACTGTGCTGAGTATCTACCACACATCACTGACACATGAGATCACTGCTAGTATCTCCTCCCTGCTGGGCCTTGTGGTTCATCACCCTGCGTGCCTCACCATCAGACGCCTGGATCCCCTCCTGCATAGGCCGCAGCTCAGGTAAGAGCCTGTACAGCTATCCTGCCCTTACAGGGGTAATAATACAGACTGTGCTGAGTATCTACCACACATCACTGACACATGAGATCACTGCTAGTATCTCCTCCCTGCTGGGCCTTGTGGTTCATCACCCTGCGTGCCTCACCATCAGACGCCTGGATCCCCTCCTGCATAGGCCGCAGCCCAGGTAAGAGCCTGTACAGCTATCCTGCCCTTACAGGGGTAATAATACAGACTGTGCTGAGTATCTACCACACATCACTGACACATGAGATCACTGCTAGTATCTCCTCCCTGCTGGGCCTTGTGGTTCATCACCCTGCGTGCCTCACCATCAGACGCCTGGATCCCCTCCTGCATAGGCCGCAGCCCAGGTAAGAGCCTGTACAGCTATCCTGCCCTTACAGGGGTAATAATACAGACTGTGCTGAGTATCTACCACACATCACTGACACAGGAGATCACTGCTAGTATCTCCTCCCTGCTGGGCCTTGTGGTTCATCACCCTGCGTGCCTCACCATCAGACGCCTGGATCCCCTCCTGCATAGGCCGCAGCCCAGGTAAGAGCCTGTACAGCTATCCTGCCCTTACAGGGGTAATAATACAGACTGTGCTGAGTATCTACCACACATCACTGACACATGAGATCACTGCTAGTATCTCCTACCTGCTGGGCCTTGTGGTTCATCACCCTGCGTGCCTCACCATCAGACGCCTGGATCCCCTCCTGCATAGGCCGCAGCCCAGGTAAGAGCCTGTACAGCTATCCTGCCCTTACAGGGGTAATAATACAGACTGTGCTGAGTATCTACCACACATCACTGACACATGAGATCACTGCTAGTATCTCCTACCTGCTGGGCCTTGTGGTTCATCACCCTGCGTGCCTCACCATCAGACGCCTGGATCCTCTCCTGCATAGGCCGCAGCCCAGGTAAGAGCCTGTACAGCTATCCTGCCCTTACAGGGGTAATAATACAGACTGTGCTGAGTATCTACCACACATCACTGACACATGAGATCACTGCTAGTATCTCCTCCCTGCTGGGCCTTGTGGTTCACCACCCTGCGTGCCTCACCATCAGACGCCTGGATCCCCTCCTGCATAGGCCGCAGCCCAGGTAAGAGCCTGTACAGCTATCCTGCCCTTACAGGGGTAATAATACAGACTGTGCTGAGTATCTACCACACATCACTGACACATGAGATCACTGCTAGTATCTCCTACCTGCTGGGCCTTGTGGTTCACCACCCTGCGTGCCTCACCATCAGACGCCTGGATCCCCTCCTGCATAGGCCACAGCCCAGGTAAGAGCCTGTACAGCTATCCTGCCCTTACAGGGGTAATAATACAGACTGTGCTGAGTATATACCACACATCACTGACACATGAGATCACTGCTAGTATCTCCTACCTGCTGGGCCTTGTGGTTCACCACCCTGCGTGCCTCACCATCAGACGCCTGGATCCCCTCCTGCATAGGCCGCAGCTCAGGTAAGAGCCTGTACAGCTATCCTGCCCTTACAGGGGTAATAATACAGACTGTGCTGAGTATCTACCACACATCACTGACACATGAGATCACTGCTAGTATCTCCTCCCTGCTGGGCCTTGTGGTTCATCACCCTGCGTGCCTCACCATGGCTCCTGCATAGGCCGCAGCCCAGCGCTGCTCCTGGTATTAACCATTTGTTCCCCTGGATGGCGGCAGCACATGGTATCAGTGAGTATATCCAGGTTGTATACCGGCCGCTGGTCTCCCATCCTCCTGTGATATATGTTATACAGTTTTTTAACCTGTTTTCTCCTGCTGGAGATCTCTGCATATTGTACAGTATTTACACGGTTACCACATGTTGTACAGAGATTTCTGCATGTCCTGCTATCACTTGCAGTACAGGGAGCATTACATGTCAGCTCCTGGGATATAGACTGTCAGCTCCTGGGATATAGACTGTGAGCTCCTGGGATATAGACTGTCAGCTCCTGGGATATAGACTGTCAGCTCCTGGGATATAGACTGTCAGCTCCTGGGATATAGACTGTCAGCTCCCGGGATATAGACTGTCAGCTCCTGGGATATAGACTGTCAGCTCCTGGGATATAGACTGTCAGCTCCCGGGATATAGACTGTGAGCTCCCGGGATATAGACTGTCAGCTCCCGGGATATAGACTGTCAGCTCCCGGGATATAGACTGTCAGCTCCCGGGATATAGACTGTCAGCTCCCGGGATATAGACTGTCAGCTCCCGGGATATAGACTGTCAGCTCCCGGGATATAGACTGTCAGCTCCCGGGATATAGATTGTCAGCTCCCGGGATATAGACTGTCAGCTCCCGGGATATAGACTGTCAGCTCCCGGGATATAGATTGTCAGCTCCCGGGATATAGACTGTCAGCTCCCGGGATATAGACTGTCAGCTCCCGGGATATAGACTGTCAGCTCCCGGGATATAGACTGTCAGCTCCCGGGATATAGACTGTCAGCTCCCGGGATATAGACTGTCAGCTCCCGGGATATAGACTGTCAGCTCCCGGGATATAGACTGTCAGCTCCCGGGATATAGACTGTGAGCCCCTGGGATATAGATTGTGAGCCCCTGGGATATAGACTGTCAGCTCCTGGGATATAGAGTGTGAGCTCCTGGGATGTAGACTGTCAGCTCCTGGGATATAGAGTGTGAGCTCCTGGGATGTAGACTGTCAGCTCCTGGGATATAGAGTGTGAGCCCCTGGGATATAGACTGTGAGCCCCTGGGATATAGATTGTGAGCTCCCGGGATGTAGACTGTCAGCTCCCGGGATGTAGACTGTCAGCTCCCGGGATGTAGACTGTCAGCTCCTGGGATATAGAGTGTGAGCTCCTGGGATATAGACTGTCAGCTCCCGGGATATAGACTGTCAGCTCCCGGGATATAGACTGCCAGCTCCTGATTGGCCTGCGTCCTGTCCTGGACATCCTGGTGTTTCTTGTGCACATGTGTCGGCCATTGCTATGTATTGGTGCATTTTCAATTTGCATTCACCTGTTGCAGTCATATCATGCAACCTCACAGCTGCCAGATAACCTCTGCCCTCTGCAAGACAAGGTAAGAGGAATGCTCCTATGTATCCCTGCTGAATGCATTGGTATAATATCTACCTGCTCAATGCTCAGGTATAATGTCTCCTATGTATCATTGCTATATGCTCAGGTATAATGTCTCCTATGTATCATTGCTATATGCTCAGGTATAATGTCTCCTATGTATCATTACTGAATGCTCAGGTGTAATGTCTCCTATGTATCATTGCTATATGCTCAGGTATAATGTCTCCTATGTATCATTGCTATATGCTCAGGTATAATGTCTCCTATGTATCATTGCTATATGCTCAGGTATAATGTCTCCTATGTATCATTGCTATATGCTCAGGTGTAATGTCTCCTATGTATCATTGCTATATGCTCAGGTGTAATGTCTCCTATGTATCATTGCTGAATGCTCAGGTGTAATGTCTCCTATGTATCATTGCTATATGCTCAGGTGTAATGTCTCCTATGTATCATTGCTGAATGCTCAGGTGTAATGTCTCCTATGTATCATTGCTATATGCTCAGGTATAATGTCTCCTATGTATCATTGCTATATGCTCAGGTGTAATGTCTCCTATGTATCATTGCTATATGCTCAGGTGTAATGTCTCCTATGTATCATTGCTATATGCTCAGGTGTAATGTCTCCTATGTATCATTGCTGAATGCTCAGGTATAATGTCTCCTATGTATCATTGCTGAATGCTCAGGTATAATGTCTCCTATGTATCATTGCTATATGCTCAGGTATAATGTCTCCTATGTATCATTGCTGAATGCTCAGGTATAATGTCTCCTATGTATCATTGCTATATGCTCAGGTATAATGTCTCCTATGTATCATTGCTATATGCTCAGGTATAATGTCTCCTATGTATCATTGCTATATGCTCAGGTGTAATGTCTCCTATGTATCATTGCTATATGCTCAGGTATAATGTCTCCTATGTATCATTGCTATATGCTCAGGTATAATGTCTCCTATGTATCATTGCTATATGCTCAGGTGTAATGTCTCCTATGTATCATTGCTATATGCTCAGGTGTAATGTCTCCTATGTATCATTGCTATATGCTCAGGTGTAATGTCTCCTATGTATCATTGCTATATGCTCAGGTGTAATGTCTCCTATGTATCATTGCTGAATGCTCAGGTATAATGTCTCCTATGTATCATTGCTATATGCTCAGGTGTAATGTCTCCTATGTATCATTGCTATATGCTCAGGTATAATGTCTCCTATGTATCATTGCTGAATGCTCAGGTGTAATGTCTCCTATGTATCATTGCTGAATGCTCAGGTATAATGTCTCCTATGTATCATTGCTATATGCTCAGGTATAATGTCTCCTATGTATCATTGCTATATGCTCAGGTGTAATGTCTCCTATGTATCATTGCTATATGCTCAGGTATAATGTCTCCTATGTATCATTGCTATATGCTCAGGTGTAATGTCTCCTATGTATCATTGCTGAATGCTCAGGTATAATGTCTCCTATGTATCATTGCTATATGCTCAGGTGTAATGTCTCCTATGTATCATTGCTATATGCTCAGGTGTAATGTCTCCTATGTATCATTGCTATATGCTCAGGTATAATGTCTCCTATGTATCATTGCTATATGCTCAGGTATAATGTCTCCTATGTATCATTGCTGAATGCTCAGGTATAATGTCTCCTATGTATCATTGCTATATGCTCAGGTGTAATGTCTCCTATGTATCATTGCTGAATGCTCAGGTGTAATGTCTCCTATGTATCATTGCTATATGCTCAGGTATAATGTCTCCTATGTATCATTGCTATATGCTCAGGTGTAATGTCTCCTATGTATCATTGCTATATGCTCAGGTGTAATGTCTCCTATGTATCATTGCTGAATGCTCAGGTATAATGTCTCCTATGTATCATTGCTATATGCTCAGGTATAATGTCTCCTATGTATCATTGCTATATGCTCAGGTATAATGTCTCCTATGTATCATTGCTATATGCTCAGGTGTAATGTCTCCTATGTATCATTGCTATATGCTCAGGTATAATGTCTCCTATGTATCATTGCTATATGCTCAGGTGTAATGTCTCCTATGTATCATTGCTATATGCTCAGGTGTAATGTCTCCTATGTATCATTGCTATATGCTCAGGTATAATGTCTCCTATGTATCATTGCTATATGCTCAGGTATAATGTCTCCTATGTATCATTGCTATATGCTCAGGTATAATGTCTCCTATGTATCATTGCTATATGCTCAGGTATAATGTCTCCTATGTATCATTGCTATATGCTCAGGTGTAATGTCTCCTATGTATCATTGCTGAATGCTCAGGTATAATGTCTCCTATGTATCATTGCTATATGCTCAGGTATAATGTCTCCTATGTATCATTGCTATATGCTCAGGTATAATGTCTCCTATGTATCATTGCTGAATGCTCAGGTGTAATGTCTCCTATGTATCATTGCTGAATGCTCAGGTATAATGTCTCCTATGTATCATTGCTATATGCTCAGGTGTAATGTCTCCTATGTATCATTGCTGAATGCTCAGGTATAATGTCTCCTATGTATCATTGCTATATGCTCAGGTATAATGTCTCCTATGTATCATTGCTATATGCTCAGGTATAATGTCTCCTATGTATCATTGCTGAATGCTCAGGTGTAATGTCTCCTATGTATCATTGCTGAATGCTCAGGTATAATGTCTCCTATGTATCATTGCTATATGCTCAGGTGTAATGTCTCCTATGTATCATTGCTATATGCTCAGGTGTAATGTCTCCTATGTATCATTGCTATATGCTCAGGTATAATGTCTCCTATGTATCATTGCTATATGCTCAGGTGTAATGTCTCCTATGTATCATTGCTATATGCTCAGGTGTAATGTCTCCTATGTATCATTGCTGAATGCTCAGGTATAATGTCTCCTATGTATCATTGCTATATACTCAGGTGTAATGTCTCCTATGTATCATTGCTGAATGCTCAGGTATAATGTCTCCTATGTATCATTGCTGAATGCTCAGGTGTAATGTCTCCTATGTATCATTGCTATATGCTCAGGTGTAATGTCTCCTATGTATCATTGCTGAATGCTCAGGTATAATGTCTCCTATGTATCATTGCTATATGCTCAGGTATAATGTCTCCTATGTATCATTGCTATATGCTCAGGTGTAATGTCTCCTATGTATCATTGCTATATGCTCAGGTATAATGTCTCCTATGTATCATTGCTATATGCTCAGGTGTAATGTCTCCTATGTATCATTGCTATATGCTCAGGTATAATGTCTCCTATGTATCATTGCTATATGCTCAGGTATAATGTCTCCTATGTATCATTGCTATATGCTCAGGTATAATGTCTCCTATGTATCATTGCTGAATGCTCAGGTATAATGTCTCCTATGTATCATTGCTATATGCTCAGGTATAATGTCTCCTATGTATCATTGCTATATGCTCAGGTATAATGTCTCCTATGTATCATTGCTGAATGCTCAGGTATAATGTCTCCTATGTATCATTGCTGAATGCTCAGGTGTAATGTCTCCTATGTATCATTGCTGAATGCTCAGGTATAATGTCTCCTATGTATCATTGCTATATGCTCAGGTCTAATGTCTCCTATGTATCATTGCTATATGCTCAGGTATAATGTCTCCTATGTATCATTGCTATATGCTCAGGTGTAATGTCTCCTATGTATCATTGCTATATGCTCAGGTATAATGTCTCCTATGTATCATTGCTGAATGCTCAGGTATAATGTCTCCTATGTATCATTACTGAATGCTCAGGTGTAATGTCTCCTATGTATCATTGCTGAATGCTCAGGTGTAATGTCTCCTATGTATCATTGCTATATGCTCAGGTGTAATGTCTCCTATGTATCATTGCTATATGCTCAGGTATAATGTCTCCTATGTATCATTGCTGAATGCTCAGGTATAATGTCTCCTATGTATCATTGCTGAATGCTCAGGTATAATGTCTCCTATGTATCATTGCTATATGCTCAGGTATAATGTCTCCTATGTATCATTGCTATATGCTCAGGTATAATGTCTCCTATGTATCATTGCTATATGCTCAGGTATAATGTCTCCTATGTATCATTGCTATATGCTCAGGTATAATGTCTCCTATGTATCATTGCTATATGCTCAGGTGTAATGTCTCCTATGTATCATTGCTGAATGCTCAGGTATAATGTCTCCTATGTATCATTGCTATATGCTCAGGTGTAATGTCTCCTATGTATCATTGCTATATGCTCAGGTATAATGTCTCCTATGTATCATTGCTATATACTCAGGTATAATGTCTCCTATGTATCATTGCTGAATGCTCAGGTGTAATGTCTCCTATGTATCATTGCTATATGCTCAGGTGTAATGTCTCCTATGTATCATTGCTATATGCTCAGGTATAATGTCTCCTATGTATCATTGCTGAATGCTCAGGTATAATGTCTCCTATGTATCATTGCTGAATGCTCAGGTATAATGTCTCCTATGTATCATTGCTATATACTCAGGTGTAATGTCTCCTATGTATCATTGCTGAATGCTCAGGTATAATGTCTCCTATGTATCATTGCTATATGCTCAGGTATAATGTCTCCTATGTATCATTGCTGAATGCTCAGGTATAATGTCTCCTATGTATCATTGCTGAATGCTCAGGTATAATGTCTCCTATGTATCATTGCTATATGCTCAGGTGTAATGTCTCCTATGTATCATTGCTATATGCTCAGGTATAATGTCTCCTATGTATCATTGCTGAATGCTCAGGTGTAATGTCTCCTATGTATCATTGCTATATGCTCAGGTATAATGTCTCCTATGTGTCATTGCTGAATGCTCAGGTGTAATGTCTCCTATGTATCATTGCTATATGCTCAGGTATAATGTCTCCTATGTATCATTGCTATATGCTCAGGTGTAATGTCTCCTATGTATCATTGCTGAATGCTCAGGTATAATGTCTCCTATGTATCATTGCTATATGCTCAGGTGTAATGTCTCCTATGTATCATTGCTATATGCTCAGGTGTAATGTCTCCTATGTATCATTGCTATATGCTCAGGTATAATGTCTCCTATGTATCATTGCTGAATGCTCAGGTGTAATGTCTCCTATGTATCATTGCTGAATGCTCAGGTATAATGTCTCCTATGTATCATTGCTATATGCTCAGGTATAATGTCTCCTATGTATCATTGCTATATGCTCAGGTATAATGTCTCCTATGTATCATTGCTATATGCTCAGGTGTAATGTCTCCTATGTATCATTGCTATATGCTCAGGTGTAATGTCTCCTATGTATCATTGCTATATGCTCAGGTGTAATGTCTCCTATGTATCATTGCTATATGCTCAGGTGTAATGTCTCCTATGTATCATTGCTATATGCTCAGGTGTAATGTCTCCTATGTATCATTGCTATATGCTCAGGTGTAATGTCTCCTATGTATCATTGCTATATGCTCAGGTGTAATGTCTCCTATGTATCATTGCTGAATGCTCAGGTGTAATGTCTCCTATGTATCATTACTGAATGCTCAGGTATAATGTCTCCTATGTATCATTGCTATATGCTCAGGTGTAATGTCTCCTATGTATCATTACTGAATGCTCAGGTATAATGTCTCCTATGTATCATTGCTATATGCTCAGGTATAATGTCTCCTATGTATCATTGCTATATGCTCAGGTGTAATGTCTCCTATGTATCATTGCTGAATGCTCAGGTATAATGTCTCCTATGTATCATTGCTATATGCTCAGGTATAATGTCTCCTATGTATCATTGCTATATGCTCAGGTATAATGTCTCCTATGTATCATTGCTATATGCTCAGGTATAATGTCTCCTATGTATCATTGCTATATGCTCAGGTGTAATGTCTCCTATGTATCATTGCTATATGCTCAGGTATAATGTCTCCTATGTATCATTGCTATATGCTCAGGTGTAATGTCTCCTATGTATCATTGCTGAATGCTCAGGTGTAATGTCTCCTATGTATCATTGCTATATGCTCAGGTGTAATGTCTCCTATGTATCATTGCTGAATGCTCAGGTGTAATGTCTCCTATGTATCATTGCTGAATGCTCAGGTATAATGTCTCCTATGTATCATTGCTATATGCTCAGGTATAATGTCTCCTATGTATCATTGCTATATGCTCAGGTGTAATGTCTCCTATGTATCATTGCTGAATGCTCAGGTATAATGTCTCCTATGTATCATTGCTATATGCTCAGGTATAATGTCTCCTATGTATCATTGCTGAATGCTCAGGTGTAATGTCTCCTATGTATCATTGCTATATGCTCAGGTGTAATGTCTCCTATGTATCATTGCTATATGCTCAGGTGTAATGTCTCCTATGTATCATTGCTATATGCTCAGGTGTAATGTCTCCTATGTATCATTGCTATATGCTCAGGTGTAATGTCTCCTATGTATCATTGCTGAATGCTCAGGTATAATGTCTCCTATGTATCATTGCTATATGCTCAGGTATAATGTCTCCTATGTATCATTGCTGAATGCTCAGGTGTAATGTCTCCTATGTATCATTGCTATATGCTCAGGTATAATGTCTCCTATGTATCATTGCTGAATGCTCAGGTATAATGTCTCCTATGTATCATTGCTATATGCTCAGGTATAATGTCTCCTATGTATCATTGCTGAATGCTCAGGTGTAATGTCTCCTATGTATCATTGCTATATGCTCAGGTGTAATGTCTCCTATGTATCATTGCTATATGCTCAGGTATAATGTCTCCTATGTATCATTGCTGAATGCTCAGGTGTAATGTCTCCTATGTATCATTGCTATATGCTCAGGTGTAATGTCTCCTATGTATCATTGCTGAATGCTCAGGTGTAATGTCTCCTATGTATCATTGCTATATGCTCAGGTATAATGTCTCCTATGTATCATTGCTGAATGCTCAGGTGTAATGTCTCCTATGTATCATTGCTATATGCTCAGGTATAATGTCTCCTATGTATCATTGCTATATGCTCAGGTATAATGTCTCCTATGTATCATTGCTATATGCTCAGGTATAATGTCTCCTATGTATCATTGCTATATGCTCAGGTGTAATGTCTCCTATGTATCATTGCTGAATATTATATACCTTACCCCCCACACACACTGATATATATTATATACCTTACCCCCCCACACACTGATATATATTATATACCTTACCCCCCCCACACACTGATATATATTATATACCTTACCCCCACACACTGATATATATTATATACCTTACCCCCACACACTGATATATATTATATACCTTACCCCCCCACACACTGATATATATTATATACCTTACCCCCACACACACTGATATATATTATATACCTTACCCCCCCCCACACACTGATATATATTATATACCTTACCCCCCCCACACACTGATATATATTATATACCTTACCCCCCCACACACACTGATATATATTATATACCTTACCTCCCCCCACACACTGATATATATTATATACCTTACCCCCACACACTGATATATATTATATACCTTACCCCCCACACACTGATATATATTATATACCTTACCCCCCACACACACTGATATATATTATATACCTTACCCCCCACACACACTGATATATATTATATACCTTACCCCCCCCACACACTGATATATATTATATACCTTACCCCCCCACACACTGATATATATTATATACCTTACCCCCCACACACTGATATATATTATATACCTTACCCCCCCACACACTGATATATATTATATACCTTACCCCCCCACACACTGATATATATTATATACCTTACCCCCCCACACACTGATATATATTATATACCTTACCCCCCACACACACTGATATATATTATATACCTTACCCCCCCCACACACTGATATATATTATATACCTTACCCCCCACACACTGATATATATTATATACCTTACCCCCCCACACACACTGATATATATTATATACCTTACCCCCCACACACACTGATATATATTATATACCTTACCCCCACACACACTGATATATATTATATACCTTACCCCCCACACACACTGATATATATTATATACCTTACCCCCCCCACACACTGATATATATTATATACCTTACCCCCCACACACTGATATATATTATATACCTTACCCCCCCACACACTGATATATATTATATACCTTACCCCCCACACACACTGATATATATTATATACCTTACCCCCCCCACACACTGATATATATTATATACCTTACCCCCCACACACACTGATATATATTATATACCCTACCCCCCCACACACTGATATATATTATATACCTTACCCCCCACACACTGATATATATTATATACCTTACCCCCCCACACACTGATATATATTATATACCTTACCCCCCACACACTGATATATATTATATACCTTACCCCCCCACACACTGATATATATTATATACCTTACCCCCCCCACACACTGATATATATTATATACCTTACCCCCCCCACACACTGATATATATTATATACCTTACCCCCACACACACTGATATATATTATATACCTTACCCCCCCACACACACTGATATATATTATATACCTTACCCCCCCACACACTGATATATATTATATACCTTACCCCCCACACACACTGATATATATTATATACCTTACCCCCCACACACTGATATATATTATATACCTTACCCCCCCACACACTGATATATATTATATACCTTACCCCCCACACACTGATATATATTATATACCTTACCCCCCCACACACTGATATATATTATATACCTTACCCCCCCACACACTGATATATATTATATACCTTACCCCCCACACACTGATATATATTATATACCTTACCCCCCCCACACACTGATATATATTATATACCTTACCCCCCACACACACTGATATATATTATATACCTTACCCCCCCCCCACACACTGATATATATTATATACCTTACCCCCCCACACACTGATATATATTATATACCTTACCCCCCCACACACTGATATATATTATATACCTTACCCCCCCACACACTGATATATATTATATACCTTACCCCCCACACACACTGATATATATTATATACCTTACCCCCCCACACACTGATATATATTATATACCTTACCCCCCCCACACTGATATATATTATATACCTTACCCCCCCACACACACTGATATATATTATATACCTTACCCCCCCACACACTGATATATATTATATACCTTACCCCCACACACTGATATATATTATATACCTTACCCCCCACACACTGATATATATTATATACCTTACCCCCCCCACACACTGATATATATTATATACCTTACCCCCCCCACACACTGATATATATTATATACCTTACCCCCCCCACACACTGATATATATTATATACCTTACCCCCACACACACTGATATATATTATATACCTTACCCCCCACACACTGATATATATTATATACCTTACCCCCCCACACACTGATATATATTATATACCTTACCCCCCACACACTGATATATATTATATACCTTACCCCCCCACACACTGATATATATTATATACCTTACCCCCCACACACTGATATATATTATATACCTTACCCCCCCACACACTGATATATATTATATACCTTACCCCCCCACACACTGATATATATTATATACCTTACCCCCCACACACTGATATATATTATATACCTTACCCCCCACACACTGATATATATTATATACCTTACCCCCCCACACACTGATATATATTATATACCTTACCCCCCCACACACTGATATATATTATATACCTTACCCCCCCACACACTGATATATATTATATACCTTACCCCCCACACACTGATATATATTATATACCTTACCCCCCACACACTGATATATATTATATACCTTACCCCCCCACACACTGATATATATTATATACCTTACCCCCCCACACACTGATATATATTATATACCTTACCCCCCCACACACTGATATATATTATATACCTTACCCCCCACACACACTGATATATATTATATACCTTACCCCCCACACACTGATATATATTATATACCTTACCCCCACACACACTGATATATATTATATACCTTACCCCCCCACACACTGATATATATTATATACCTTACCCCCCACACACTGATATATATTATATACCTTACCCCCCCACACACTGATATATATTATATACCTTACCCCCCCACACACTGATATATATTATATACCTTACCCCCACACACTGATATATATTATATACCTTACCCCCCACACACACTGATATATATTATATACCTTACCCCCCCACACACTGATATATATTATATACCTTACCCCCCCACACACTGATATATATTATATACCTTACCCCCCCACACACTGATATATATTATATACCTTACCCCCCCACACACTGATATATATTATATACCTTACCCCCCACACACTGATATATATTATATACCTTACCCCCCACACACTGATATATATTATATACCCTTACCCCCCACACACTGATATATATTATATACCTTACCCCCCCCACACACTGATATATATTATATACCTTACCCCCCACACACTGATATATATTATATACCTTACCCCCCACACACTGATATATATTATATACCTTACCCCCCCACACACTGATATATATTATATACCTTACCCCCCACACACTGATATATATTATATACCTTACCCCCCCACACACTGATATATATTATATACCTTACCCCCCACACACTGATATATATTATATACCTTACCCCCCACACACTGATATATATTATATACCTTACCCCCCCACACACTGATATATATTATATACCTTACCCCCCCCACACTGATATATATTATATACCTTACCCCCCCCACACACTGATATATATTATATACCTTACCCCCACCACACACTGATATATATTATATACCTTACCCCCCCACACACTGATATATATTATATACCTTACCCCCCCACACACTGATATATATTATATACCTTACCCCCCACACACTGATATATATTATATACCTTACCCCCCACACACTGATATATATTATATACCTTACCCCCCCCACACTGATATATATTATATACCTTACCCCCCCACACACTGATATATATTATATACCTTACCCCCCACACACTGATATATATTATATACCTTACCCCCCCACACACTGATATATATTATATACCTTACCCCCCCACACACTGATATATATTATATACCTTACCCCCCCACACACTGATATATATTATATACCTTACCCCCCCACACACTGATATATATTATATACCTTACCCCCCCACACACTGATATATATTATATACCTTACCCCCCCACACACTGATATATATTATATACCTTACCCCCCCACACACTGATATATATTATATACCTTACCCCCCCCACACACTGATATATATTATATACCTTACCCCCCCACACACTGATATATATTATATACCTTACCCCCCCACACACTGATATATATTATATACCTTACCCCCCACACACTGATATATATTATATACCTTACCCCCCACACACTGATATATATTATATACCTTACCCCCCACACACTGATATATATTATATACCTTACCCCCCCACACACTGATATATATTATATACCTTACCCCCCCACACACTGATATATATTATATACCTTACCCCCCCAACACACTGATATATATTATATACCTTACCCCCCCCACACACTGATATATATTATATACCTTACCCCCCACACACTGATATATATTATATACCTTACCCCCACACACTGATATATATTATATACCTTACCCCCCCACACACTGATATATATTATATACCTTACCCCCACACACTGATATATATTATATACCTTACCCCCCACACACTGATATATATTATATACCTTACCCCCCCACACACTGATATATATTATATACCTTACCCCCCCACACACTGATATATATTATATACCTTACCCCCCCACACACTGATATATATTATATACCTTACCCCCCCACACACTGATATATATTATATACCTTACCCCCCCCACACACTGATATATATTATATACCTTACCCCCCCACACACTGATATATATTATATACCTTACCCCCCACACACACTGATATATATTATATACCTTACCCCCCACACACTGATATATATTATATACCTTACCCCCCCACACACTGATATATATTATATACCTTACCCCCCACACACTGATATATATTATATACCTTACCCCCCCACACACTGATATATATTATATACCTTACCCCCCCCACACACTGATATATATTATATACCTTACCCCCCACACACACTGATATATATTATATACCTTACCCCCCACACACTGATATATATTATATACCTTACCCCCCCACACACTGATATATATTATATACCTTACCCCCACACACTGATATATATTATATACCTTACCCCCCACACACTGATATATATTATATACCTTACCCCCCCACACACTGATATATATTATATACCTTACCCCCCCACACACTGATATATATTATATACCTTACCCCCCACACACTGATATATATTATATACCTTACCCCCCCACACACTGATATATATTATATACCTTACCCCCCCACACACTGATATATATTATATACCTTACCCCCCCACACACTGATATATATTATATACCTTACCCCCCCACACACTGATATATATTATATACCTTACCCCCCACACACTGATATATATTATATACCTTACCCCCCCACACACTGATATATATTATATACCTTACCCCCCCACACACTGATATATATTATATACCTTACCCCCCCACACACTGATATATATTATATACCTTACCCCCCACACACTGATATATATTATATACCTTACCCCCCACACACTGATATATATTATATACCTTACCCCCCCACACACTGATATATATTATATACCTTACCCCCCACACACTGATATATATTATATACCTTACCCCCCCACACACTGATATATATTATATACCTTACCCCCCCACACACTGATATATATTATATACCTTACCCCCCCCACACACTGATATATATTATATACCTTACCCCCCCACACACTGATATATATTATATACCTTACCCCCCCACACACTGATATATATTATATACCTTACCCCCCACACACTGATATATATTATATACCTTACCCCCCCACACACTGATATATATTATATACCTTACCCCCCCACACACTGATATATATTATATACCTTACCCCCCACACACTGATATATATTATATACCTTACCCCCCACACACACTGATATATATTATATACCTTACCCCCCCACACACTGATATATATTATATACCTTACCCCCCCACACACTGATATATATTATATACCTTACCCCCCCACACACTGATATATATTATATACCTTACCCCCCACACACTGATATATATTATATACCTTACCCCCCCACACACTGATATATATTATATACCTTACCCCCCCACACACTGATATATATTATATACCTTACCCCCCCACACACTGATATATATTATATACCTTACCCCCCACACACACTGATATATATTATATACCTTACCCCCCCACACACTGATATATATTATATACCTTACCCCCCACACACTGATATATATTATATACCTTACCCCCCCACACACTGATATATATTATATACCTTACCCCCCCACACACTGATATATATTATATACCTTACCCCCCACACACTGATATATATTATATACCTTACCCCCCCCACACACTGATATATATTATATACCTTACCCCCCACACACTGATATATATTATATACCTTACCCCCCACACACTGATATATATTATATACCTTACCCCCCCCACACACTGATATATATTATATACCTTACCCCCCCCACACACTGATATATATTATATACCTTACCCCCCCCACACACTGATATATATTATATACCTTACCCCCCACACACTGATATATATTATATACCTTACCCCCCCACACACTGATATATATTATATACCTTACCCCCCCACACACTGATATATATTATATACCTTACCCCCCACACACTGATATATATTATATACCTTACCCCCCCCACACACTGATATATATTATATACCTTACCCCCCACACACTGATATATATTATATACCTTACCCCCCCACACACTGATATATATTATATACCTTACCCCCCACACACTGATATATATTATATACCTTACCCCCCCACACACTGATATATATTATATACCTTACCCCCCACACACTGATATATATTATATACCTTACCCCCCACACACTGATATATATTATATACCTTACCCCCCACACACACTGATATATATTATATACCTTACCCCCCCACACACTGATATATATTATATACCTTACCCCCCCACACACTGATATATATTATATACCTTACCCCCCACACACTGATATATATTATATACCTTACCCCCCCACACACTGATATATATTATATACCTTACCCCCCACACACTGATATATATTATATACCTTACCCCCCCACACACTGATATATATTATATACCTTACCCCCCACACACTGATATATATTATATACCTTACCCCCCACACACTGATATATATTATATACCTTACCCCCCCACACACTGATATATATTATATACCTTACCCCCCCCACACACTGATATATATTATATACCTTACCCCCCCACACACTGATATATATTATATACCTTACCCCCCACACACTGATATATATTATATACCTTACCCCCCACACACTGATATATATTATATACCTTACCCCCCACACACTGATATATATTATATACCTTACCCCCCCACACACTGATATATATTATATACCTTACCCCCCCCACACACTGATATATATTATATACCTTACCCCCCACACACTGATATATATTATATACCTTACCCCCCCACACACTGATATATATTATATACCTTACCCCCCACACACTGATATATATTATATACCTTACCCCCCACACACACTGATATATATTATATACCTTACCCCCCACACACTGATATATATTATATACCTTACCCCCCCACACACTGATATATATTATATACCTTACCCCCCACACACTGATATATATTATATACCTTACCCCCCCCACACACTGATATATATTATATACCTTACCCCCCCACACACTGATATATATTATATACCTTACCCCCCACACACACTGATATATATTATATACCTTACCCCCCCACACACTGATATATATTATATACCTTACCCCCCCCACACACTGATATATATTATATACCTTACCCCCCCACACACTGATATATATTATATACCTTACCCCCCACACACACTGATATATATTATATACCTTACCCCCCCACACACTGATATATATTATATACCTTACCCCCCCACACACTGATATATATTATATACCTTACCCCCCCACACACTGATATATATTATATACCTTACCCCCCCCACACACTGATATATATTATATACCTTACCCCCCCACACACTGATATATATTATATACCTTACCCCCCACACACTGATATATATTATATACCTTACCCCCCACACACTGATATATATTATATACCTTACCCCCCACACACTGATATATATTATATACCTTACCCCCCACACACTGATATATATTATATACCTTACCCCCCACACACTGATATATATTATATACCTTACCCCCCCCACACTGATATATATTATATACCTTACCCCCCCACACACTGATATATATTATATACCTTACCCCCCCACACACTGATATATATTATATACCTTACCCCCCCACACACTGATATATATTATATACCTTACCCCCCCACACACTGATATATATTATATACCTTACCCCCCACACACACTGATATATATTATATACCTTACCCCCCCACACACTGATATATATTATATACCTTACCCCCCCACACACTGATATATATTATATACCTTACCCCCCCACACACTGATATATATTATATACCTTACCCCCCACACACTGATATATATTATATACCTTACCCCCCACACACTGATATATATTATATACCTTACCCCCCACACACTGATATATATTATATACCTTACCCCCCCACACACTGATATATATTATATACCTTACCCCCACACACTGATATATATTATATACCTTACCCCCCACACACTGATATATATTATATACCTTACCCCCCACACACTGATATATATTATATACCTTACCCCCCCACACACTGATATATATTATATACCTTACCCCCCCACACACTGATATATATTATATACCTTACCCCCCACACACTGATATATATTATATACCTTACCCCCCCACACACTGATATATATTATATACCTTACCCCCCACACACTGATATATATTATATACCTTACCCCCCCCACACACTGATATATATTATATACCTTACCCCCCCACACACTGATATATATTATATACCTTACCCCCCCACACACTGATATATATTATATACCTTACCCCCCCACACACTGATATATATTATATACCTTACCCCCCCACACCTGATATATATTATATACCTTACCCCCCACACACTGATATATATTATATACCTTACCCCCCCACACACTGATATATATTATATACCTTACCCCCCACACACTGATATATATTATATACCTTACCCCCCCACACACTGATATATATTATATACCTTACCCCCCCCACACTGATATATATTATATACCTTACCCCCCCACACACTGATATATATTATATACCTTACCCCCCCACACACTGATATATATTATATACCTTACCCCCCACACACACTGATATATATTATATACCTTACCCCCCCACACACTGATATATATTATATACCTTACCCCCCACACACTGATATATATTATATACCTTACCCCCCACACACACTGATATATATTATATACCTTACCCCCCCACACACTGATATATATTATATACCTTACCCCCCCACACACTGATATATATTATATACCTTACCCCCCACACACTGATATATATTATATACCTTACCCCCCCACACACTGATATATATTATATACCTTACCCCCCCACACACTGATATATATTATATACCTTACCCCCCCACACACTGATATATATTATATACCTTACCCCCCACACACTGATATATATTATATACCTTACCCCCCACACACTGATATATATTATATACCTTACCCCCCACACACTGATATATATTATATACCTTACCCCCCCACACACTGATATATATTATATACCTTACCCCCCCACACACTGATATATATTATATACCTTACCCCCCACACACTGATATATATTATATACCTTACCCCCCCACACACTGATATATATTATATACCTTACCCCCACACACTGATATATATTATATACCTTACCCCCCCACACACTGATATATATTATATACCTTACCCCCCACACACTGATATATATTATATACCTTACCCCCCACACACTGATATATATTATATACCTTACCCCCCCACACACTGATATATATTATATACCTTACCCCCCCCACACACTGATATATATTATATACCTTACCCCCCCACCACTGATATATATTATATACCTTACCCCCCCACACACTGATATATATTATATACCTTACCCCCCCACACACTGATATATATTATATACCTTACCCCCCCACACACTGATATATATTATATACCTTACCCCCCCACACACTGATATATATTATATACCTTACCCCCCCACACACTGATATATATTATATACCTTACCCCCCACACACTGATATATATTATATACCTTACCCCCCCCACACACTGATATATATTATATACCTTACCCCCCCACACACTGATATATATTATATACCTTACCCCCCACACACTGATATATATTATATACCTTACCCCCCACACACTGATATATATTATATACCTTACCCCCCCACACACTGATATATATTATATACCTTACCCCCCACACACTGATATATATTATATACCTTACCCCCCACACACTGATATATATTATATACCTTACCCCCCCACACACTGATATATATTATATACCTTACCCCCCCACACACTGATATATATTATATACCTTACCCCCCACACACTGATATATATTATATACCTTACCCCCCACACACTGATATATATTATATACCTTACCCCCCCCACACACTGATATATATTATATACCTTACCCCCCCACACACTGATATATATTATATACCTTACCCCCCCACACACTGATATATATTATATACCTTACCCCCCACACACTGATATATATTATATACCTTACCCCCCCACACACTGATATATATTATATACCTTACCCCCCCACACACACTGATATATATTATATACCTTACCCCCCACACACACTGATATATATTATATACCTTACCCCCCCACACACTGATATATATTATATACCTTACCCCCCACACACTGATATATATTATATACCTTACCCCCCACACACTGATATATATTATATACCTTACCCCCCACACACACTGATATATATTATATACCTTACCCCCCCACACACTGATATATATTATATACCTTACCCCCCACACACTGATATATATTATATACCTTACCCCCCACACACTGATATATATTATATACCTTACCCCCCCACACACTGATATATATTATATACCTTACCCCCCCACACACTGATATATATTATATACCTTACCCCCCCACACACTGATATATATTATATACCTTACCCCCCACACACTGATATATATTATATACCTTACCCCCCACACACTGATATATATTATATACCTTACCCCCCCACACACTGATATATATTATATACCTTACCCCCCACACACACTGATATATATTATATACCTTACCCCCCCACACACTGATATATATTATATACCTTACCCCCCACACACTGATATATATTATATACCTTACCCCCCCACACACACTGATATATATTATATACCTTACCCCCCCCACACACTGATATATATTATATACCTTACCCCCCACACACTGATATATATTATATACCTTACCCCCCCCACACACTGATATATATTATATACCTTACCCCCCCACACACTGATATATATTATATACCTTACCCCCCACACACTGATATATATTATATACCTTACCCCCCACACACTGATATATATTATATACCTTACCCCCCACACACTGATATATATTATATACCTTACCCCCCCACACACTGATATATATTATATACCTTACCCCCCACACACTGATATATATTATATACCTTACCCCCCACACACTGATATATATTATATACCTTACCCCCCACACACTGATATATATTATATACCTTACCCCCCCACACACTGATATATATTATATACCTTACCCCCCCACACACTGATATATATTATATACCTTACCCCCCACACACTGATATATATTATATACCTTACCCCCCCACACACTGATATATATTATATACCTTACCCCCCCACACACTGATATATATTATATACCTTACCCCCCCCACACACTGATATATATTATATACCTTACCCCCCCACACACTGATATATATTATATACCTTACCCCCCCACACACACTGATATATATTATATACCTTACCCCCCCACACACTGATATATATTATATACCTTACCCCCCCACACACTGATATATATTATATACCTTACCCCCCACACACTGATATATATTATATACCTTACCCCCCCACACACTGATATATATTATATACCTTACCCCCCACACACTGATATATATTATATACCTTACCCCCCCACACACTGATATATATTATATACCTTACCCCCCCACACACTGATATATATTATATACCTTACCCCCCACACACTGATATATATTATATACCTTACCCCCCCACCACACTGATATATATTATATACCTTACCCCCCCACACACTGATATATATTATATACCTTACCCCCCACACACTGATATATATTATATACCTTACCCCCCACACACTGATATATATTATATACCTTACCCCCCACACACACTGATATATATTATATACCTTACCCCCCATATCCCACACACACTGATATATATTATATACCTTACCCCCCACACACTGATATATATTATATACCTTCCCCCCACACACTGATATATATTATATACCTTACCCCCCCACACACTGATATATATTATATACCTTACCCCCCACCACACTGATATATATTATATACCACCCACACACTGATATATATTATATACCTTACCCCCCCACACACTGATATATATTATATACCTTACCCCCCCACACACTGATATATATTATATACCTTACCCCCCACACACTGATATATATTATATACCTTACCCCCCACACACTGATATATATTATATACCTTACCCCCCCCACACACTGATATATATTATATACCTTACCCCCCCACACACTGATATATATTATATACCTTACCCCCACCACACACTGATATATATTATATACCTTACCCCCCCACACACTGATATATATTATATACCTTACCCCCCACACACTGATATATATTATATACCTTACCCCCCCCACACACTGATATATATTATATACCTTACCCCCCCACACACTGATATATATTATATACCTTACCCCCCCACACACTGATATATATTATATACCTTACCCCCCCACACACTGATATATATTATATACCTTACCCCCCCACACACTGATATATATTATATACCTTACCCCCCCACACACTGATATATATTATATACCTTACCCCCCCACACACTGATATATATTATATACCTTACCCCCCCACACACTGATATATATTATATACCTTACCCCCCACACACTGATATATATTATATACCTTACCCCCCCACACACTGATATATATTATATACCTTACCCCCCCACACACTGATATATATTATATACCTTACCCCCCCACACACTGATATATATTATATACCTTACCCCCCCACACACTGATATATATTATATACCTTACCCCCCCACACACTGATATATATTATATACCTTACCCCCCACACACTGATATATATTATATACCTTACCCCCCACACACTGATATATATTATATACCTTACCCCCCCACACACTGATATATATTATATACCTTACCCCCCACACACTGATATATATTATATACCTTACCCCCCACACACTGATATATATTATATACCTTACCCCCCACACACTGATATATATTATATACCTTACCCCCCCACACACTGATATATATTATATACCTTACCCCCCCACACACTGATATATATTATATACCTTACCCCCACAACACTGATATATATTATATACCTTACCCCCCCACACACTGATATATATTATATACCTTACCCCCCACACACACTGATATATATTATATACCTTACCCCCCCACACACTGATATATATTATATACCTTACCCCCCCACACACTGATATATATTATATACCTTACCCCCCCCACACACTGATATATATTATATACCTTACCCCCCCACACACTGATATATATTATATACCTTACCCCCCACACACTGATATATATTATATACCTTACCCCCCCACACACTGATATATATTATATACCTTACCCCCCCACACACTGATATATATTATATACCTTACCCCCCACACACACTGATATATATTATATAC
The DNA here is from genome assembly GCF_040894005.1 of Engystomops pustulosus. Lineage (NCBI taxonomy): Eukaryota > Metazoa > Chordata > Amphibia > Anura > Leptodactylidae > Engystomops > Engystomops pustulosus. Next base: position 177,684 of record NW_027285100.1, read on the forward strand.
CTTACCCCCCACACACTGATATATATTATATACCTTACCCCCCCACACACTGATATATATTATATACCTTACCCCCCCACACACTGATATATATTATATACCTTACCCCCCACACACTGATATATATTATATACCTTACCCCCCCACACACTGATATATATTATATACCTTACCCCCCACACACACTGATATATATTATATACCTTACCCCCCCACACACTGATATATATTATATACCTTACCCCCCACACACTGATATATATTATATACCTTACCCCCCACACACTGATATATATTATATACCTTACCCCCCACCACACACTGATATATATTATATACCTTACCCCCCACACACTGATATATATTATATACCTTACCCCCCCCACACACTGATATATATTATATACCTTACCCCCCCCACACACTGATATATATTATATACCTTACCCCCCACACACTGATATATATTATATACCTTACCCCCCCACACACTGATATATATTATATACCTTACCCCCCACACACTGATATATATTATATACCTTACCCCCCCCACACACTGATATATATTATATACCTTACCCCCCACACACTGATATATATTATATACCTTACCCCCCACACACTGATATATATTATATACCTTACCCCCCCCACACACTGATATATATTATATACCTTACCCCCCACACACTGATATATATATATACCTTACCCCCCACACACTGATATATATTATATACCTTACCCCCCCACACACTGATATATATTATATACCTTACCCCCCACACACTGATATATATTATATACCTTACCCCCCACACACTGATATATATTATATACCTTACCCCCACA